>NW_024387170.1:2794324-2953238 GCF_900408965.1 Simochromis diagramma
GTGGGGGAACTTGCACAATCGGTGGCTGACTAAATACTTTTTTGCCCCACTGTGTGTGTGTGTGTGTGTGTGTGTACATATGTATATATATATATAAAAAAAAAAAAACACCCAGCACGCCCCTGTGGGCGGTTTATCCTTCAAGCTCGGGTCCTCTACCAGAGGCCTGGGAGCTTGAGGGTCCTGCGCAGTATCTTAGCTGTTCCCAGGACTGCGCTCTTCTGGACAGAGATCTCCGATGTTATTCCCGGGATCTGCTGGAGCCACTCGCCTAGCTTGGGAGTCACCGCACCTAGTGCTCCGATTACCACGGGGACCACCGTTACCTTCACCCTCCACATCCTCTCGAGCTCTTCTCTGAGCCCTTGGTATTTCTCCAGCTTCTCGTGTTCCTTCTTCCTGATATTGCTGTCATTCGGAACCGCTACATCGATCACTACGGCCGTCTTCTTCTGTTTGTCTACCACCACTATGTCCGGTTGGTTAGCCACCACCATTTTGTCCGTCTGTATCTGGAAGTCCCACAGGATCTTAGCTCGGTCATTCTCCACCACCCTTGGGGGCATCTCCCATTTTGACCTCGGGACTTCCAGGTTATACTCGGCACAGATGTTCCTGTACACTATGCCGGCCACTTGGTTGTGGCGTTCCATGTATGCCTTGCCTGCTAGCATCTTGCACCCTGCTGTTATGTGCTGGATTGTCTCTGGGGCATCTTTACACAGCCTGCACCTGGGGTCTTGCCTGGTGTGATAGACCCCAGCCTCTATGGATCTTGTACTCAGAGCTTGTTCTTGTGCTGCCATGATTAGTGCCTCTGTGCTGTCTTTCAGTCCAGCTTTGTCCAGCCACTGGTAGGATTTCTGGATATCAGCCACCTCCTCTATCTGCCGGTGGTACATACCGTGCAGGGGCCTGTCCTTCCATGATGGTTCCTTGTCTCCCTCCTCTTTCTTGGGTTTCTGCTGCCTGAGGTATTCACTGAGCACTCGGTCAGTTGGGGCCATCTTCCCAATGTATTCTTGGATGTTCCTTGTCTCATCCTGGACTGTGGTGCTGACACTCACCAGTCCCCGGCCCCCTTCCTTCCGCTTAGCGTACAGCCTCAGGGTGCTGGACTTGGGGTGAAACCCTCCATGCATGGTAAGGAGCTTTCTTGTCTTTATGTCAGTGGCTTCTATCTCCTCCTTTGGCCAGCCTATTACCCCAGCAGGGTACCTGATCACGGGCAGGGCGTACGTGTTGATGGCCCGGATCTTGTTCTTACCGTTCAGCTGACTCCTCAGGACTTGCCTGACCCTCTGCAGGTACTTGGTGGTTGCAGCCTTTCTAGCGGCCTCTTCATGGTTCCCATTTGCCTGCGGGATCCCCAGGTACTTGTAACTGTCCTCTATGTCTGCAATGTTGCCTTCTGGTAGTTCAATCCCCTCAGTTCTGACTACCTTCCCTCTCTTTGTTACCATCCGACTACACTTCTCCAGTCCGAACGACATTCCAATGTCATTGCTGTATAGCCTGGTAGTGTGGATCAGTGAATCGATGTCACGTTCACTCTTGGCATACAGCTTGATGTCATCCATGTACAGGAGGTGGCTGACAACTGCTCCGTTCCGTAGTCGGTATCCGTAGCCAGTCTTGTTAATGATCTCACTGAGGGGGTTCAGGCCTATGCAGAACAGCAGTGGGGACAGAGCATCTCCTTGGTAGATCCCGCACTTGATGGTGACTTGTGCTATGGGCTTGGAGTTGGCCTCTAGTGTTGTACGCCACATCCCCCTATATATATATATATATATGCATTTAATCAAGGCCTACCCAATTTTTAGTCAAATACACAGAGTTTACCTAATCATGACTTCAGTTTCTTATGAGGCTTGAGCTGTCAACAGTCAGTGCTTCTTATAGTTAATCTTTCTTTGCGTTTGTATTACTGTATTTTTCACTCAGTTTCCATGGAGCTGATTCTGAAATTATGAGGAAATTCACAAACTGACATTTCTTCTTTGTATTTCTGCTTTCCAAGTTCAGATCAGTAGGCAGTAGGGTTTTGTTCATTTTTTTTCTTTTTGGCTATTCTATTCACTTCAGTTCAGATTTGTTTATATGACACCAAGTCAGAACAACAGTCAGTTTAAGCGGACATTGTAAGGTAAAGACCCTGTAATAATAGAGAGGAACCCCCAGCAACCAGGTGACCCTCTATAAGCAAACACTTTGGCGACGGTGGGAAGGAAAAACTCGCTTTTAACGGGATGATACAAATGGCACAACTAGGCTCCGGGAGGAACGGCACAACCGGTTGGGGAATGAGGGGAGGAAGGGAGAATCCAGAATCCTGAAATGTCCTACTAGCTGAAATATTTTTGTAGCAGTTTGCTTTGGTCACTCTTCATACACTATCATGGTTTGGCTTTTTCCTCTTGTGTTGTTAATTGAAGCTGGAAAGGGTCCCATGATGATTTTTGATGTTTCTTATCCATGATCATCTTCATGTTCTTCTTTTCCTTAGCAGTCTATAGGCAAAAAGAGATACTGACCCCAAAACACACCCAAACAGCCCAATCTTCCTCCATTATTTACCATCCATCCCTCCATTTGCTTATCCGAATGAATGGATGGTAGACACTGGACAGGTTGCCAGTCTGTTGCAGGGCTAACACACAGAGACAGACAACCATTCGCACTCACACCTATGAGCAATTTAGGCTACGTCCACACTAATTTCGCATTTTCATTTGAAAACACATTTTTTCTCTCCGTTTTGGCCTCCCGCCCACACTGAGACGGCGTTTTCGCTTTTTCGCGTTTTGAAAACGCTCTCCAAAACGCATACATTTGAAAACGCTCTCCAAAACGCATACATTTGAAAACGGTGGTTTCGTGTCGCAGTGTGGACAGCGATAATGGAGAGTTATTGAAAACGATGACACATTTTAGTCATATGATGCAGTCAAGTGACCAATTAAACTAAGATAGCGGAGGGCATTATACAGCAGTTGTTTTGTTTGTTCGGGGCGATCGTGGCTCAAGAGTTGGGCGTTCGTCTTGTTAATCGGAAGGTTGCCGGTTCGAGCCCCGGCTCTGACAGTCTCGGCCGTTGTGTCCTTGGGCAAGACACTTCACCCGTTACCTACTGGAGGTGGTCAGAGGGCCCGGTGGTGCCAGTGTCTGGCAGCCTCGCCTCCGTCAGTGCGCCTCAGGGTGGCTGTGGCTACAATGTAGCTGCCATCACCAGTGTGTGACTGTGTGGGTGGATGATTGTGTAAAGTGCTTTGGGGTCCTTAGGACCAAGTAAAGCGCTATACAAATACAAGCCATTTACCATTTGTTTGCTCTCAATTTTGACAGCCCTATGAAAGATTAATATCAGTTTGTACATGCTTCAGATAGCTTTTCTTCAAATTCTTTAATTCTCACTCGCTTTGGCAACTTTGTACCTTTGTGTTACTCGCAGCAACAACTCCACCTCATTGTTAGTCCATTTAAAAAAGTTGTTGCTTTTCCTCGACATTTTGCTGCGACGTTTCAAAGAGCCAGAAAGTAAATAAACGGCAGACAGAAATGAGGCAGCTCGAATCTTCTTGCTTTTCCATGCATGTGCAATACTGGAACACAAGCGTTTTGCCGTTTCAATGTAGATGCACAACTCTATGAAAACGACAGTGCGGACGCAGAGCATTTTCAGACAAAAACGCAGTTTCCGAATCTATCTGGGCTAGTGGACATAGCCGTAGATTGATCAATTAACCTAAACCCACTAACTGCACGTCTTTGGACTGTGGGAGGAAGCCGGAGTACCCAGGGAGAAAATTCAAACTCCACACAGAAAGACACTGGCCTGATGGTGGAATCGAACTCAGGAACTTTATGCTGTGTGGTAACAGTGCTAACCACCGTGCCACCCATTATTTACCAATGCAGAAAAATAAACCGGATCAAAATAAAGTATACAATTTGTGCTGCCTGTCTGCACTCTTCATGGATTTCTTGAACTCCTTCCTGGCTGAAGAAATATTAATAACATATTATTACTACTATAGTTAAGTAAATATCTACCATATTACTAAAAAGTATTTATTATTAGCTCAAAATTACAAATGAGATTTTGTTCAAACTATTTCCTTAGGAAAAGCAGCAATAAAACCATCAGTGTTAAATGGACTAATGTTGCTGTTGCATATGTTTGAGATACTTTATATTTGGTTTAATGTCCAGTATCATAATCTATAAATCATATGTTTGCAGTGGCTGTCCTGTGAGGACAACATTTTCTCTTCATCACACATGTTGACCAAGGCTGTTAGAAAGCCAAAGCTCATCTGTTAAGATGCTAAATCACTGAAGCTTATCTACTTTCTAATGCTAGCTGTGTTTCCATATAAAGTGTAACTGATCTCAGAACAGTAAAAGCTGAGCCACTGGAAAAAAGCTGCTGACCTCTCAGCTTACTCAGCTCCGCTTTCACTTCACAGTAACAATAGCTGATTGCTGCCACAAGGCAGTAATGTAAACAATGGATGTACATAGTAACGAAAGATTACAAGTGCTACTTGCCTTGCTTGTCCTGGCAGAATGCCACTGACATATAGGAAGAGGAAGTAGGAGGACATGTTAGGAGGCAGTGGGAGAGAAAGAAAGGCAGGGATGTGGAGTTAAGAATGGAGACTTTAAATCACAGAACTATGACTATTAAAGTGGAAGAGCTGGCTGATATGATGGCTAGAAGCATTTCAGGTGGGTTAAAGGTGTTCTACCATGGTGTGAATAAGAAGAGAAATGGAGTGGAGGCAATCTTGGATACTAGTGTGGAGGTGAAGAGAGAGTCAGACAGGATCACAGGGTTGAAGTTGGAAATCAAATGATTGATGTTGAAAGTTGTCAGTATGTTTACCCCACAGGTCAGTTAGAAGATAAATAAAGACTCCTGGAATAAGCTGGATGAAGTGACAGAATGTTTCAGGTGAGGCAAATGGCAATTGGAGCAGATGATGATGAGGTGTTGGTGTTAAGAAGAGAAGGACAGATGATGGTGAATTTTAACAGAAGTGTCACGGTACCAGTGTTTTGTATTTTGAATTATTATACATTCTTTTGAGTTCATTATTTATAATTTCCAGTCTTTTGGTTTCAGAATTAGAGTTCTTAGTCTTCTGGTTTGTGTCTCTGTGTTCCATATTTGCTCTGTCTACCCTATCCGCCGTATCCCCTTGTCAAGTCCGCATATCTGTGTTATGTTTCCTGTTTTACTTTGACAGTCTGTGTCCTATGTTAATGTTTTCGGTTTTGCTTCCCCTTGGTCTCATCATGTTTGATTACTCCCGGCTGTGCTCTCCTCCTGTGCATCATTTCCCTCCTTATGCCTCTGTGTATTTAAGCCCTGTGTCTTCTGTTTGTTGCTGGTTTGCCTGCGTCTCGTCCTGCGTCTCATCCTCTGTGTTTATCTCAGTCTCCTTGTTCCCAGTGTTCAGGTTTTTGTAATGTATTCTACTTTCCTCATGTTCTTTTGTTAGTTTCTACCAGTTTAGGTTTTCTTAGTTTAAGTCCCCACCATGCTCTACTTTTGTTTGTGTTTTGTCCTCTACTACAATTAAACTCACTCAGTGCCTGCACTTGGGTCCACACTCCTGTCATCTCCTGACGATCTGCCTCACATATCGTGACAAGAAGGTTGTAAAAGAGTAGAGGATAGTGCACATAGGAAGGCGCAATCTGAAAGTGATATACTGCTGTTAATGTATGGTTTGGAGATCATGGCAGTAACAAAAAGACACAGGAAAAAAGTTGCAGGTGGGAGAGCTTGTGAGATGGTGTGTTTTCATTGGCAGGTACAAGGATGGACAAGGTTAGAAATGAAACAGAAGGAAAGTTGAGGTTGAGTGGTTTGAAGACAAACTTAGAGAGACAAGGTTGAGATAGTTTAAACGTGTGCAGACGAGTGATAGAACATATATTGGAAAAGGTGTTCCTCCTGTTTGACAGCTCTATTATCAACAGAGGAAGCCCACAGATAAGACTTGTTGATGTAGTGAAGGACATGCAGAGGGTTGCTGTTACAAAGGAGGAGGCTATCTATGTAAATAGCCAACTGCAATGTGGGATAATATTGGGGTATTAATTTGTTCAGACTTATGGCTTTTAGAATTACTTGGCAACCTATGGATATTTAAAATATACTCTCCTCACTCTATGACACACATGCAGATGAGAAAACTCTGGCAACTCCCTGCGTGATACTACAGACTTCAGCAACCATCACTGATTATATTCCATGGGCCATAGCAGGCAAAAGTGAAGTAACTCTAAAGATGCTGACTAAGAATGACTGTAGATTTGGTAAAATTTGGTAAAAGTCATGTTGGGAGAAATGACACCTGGAAGTCATGTGTAAATTTGCTGAAACAATGTTGTCTTTGCAGGAGTGAAATGTTAGCCATGTTTTCCATAAACCGCTGTCTGTCTGAGTGGTGTCTAGACAATGATGTCGGCTTTACTGATCGATCTACTTAATTGTTCAATTAAGTTTAATTCTATTACAGCTCAGTAATAAGGTGGTAATAGTAGAGTAACCAAGAACATAATAATGTGGTAATTTCTAAATTATTACCACTTATTACCATTAGCAGAGTAATAACTTAATATTAATGTCCAAGTAATATCATGGTATCAACAGTGGTTACGTTTGAGTAATTTTTTACTGAAATTTATGTAATTAGATAAATAATATGGGCACACTGGGGGTAATAATATGGAAAAACAGCTTGGTAATAAAGTGGTAAAAGTAGGGTAACAAGGCCTGTTGGTTTTAATGGGGAGTGTGTGGAAAAGGTGTTCAGTTTCAAGTTCCTTGGTGTGCACATAGACACAGACCTCCAATGGAGCTCAAACACCTCGGCGGTTGTAAAAAAGCCCCAACAGCGTCTCCACTTTCTGAGAATCCTCAGAAAAATGGACCTCAAGAGGGAACTGCTGATCGTCTTCTACCGTTGCTCCATTGAAAGTGTGCTGACATACTGCATCTGTGTAAGGTTCTCAAGCTGGACCATGGTACACAAAAAGGCACTTCAGAGGGTCAAAAAAATAATTGGACATCCTCTTCCCTCCCTGAAGGACCTGTACAGCACTCGCTGTCTCAATAGGGCATGCAGCATTCTACGGGACTGCACACACCCCGGACACTGGGTGTTTAAGCTGCTGCCGTCTGGCAGGAGATTCAGGCTGATGAGGTCGTGGACAAACAGACTCAAGGACAGCTTTTACAACAGGGCAACAGACCTAATCAGTGCTTACAGCAGGAGGCTTACAGCACTGAATAGGGTTCATATTCATACACTCATCCTGTTTATTTCTTTTTATTTCTTATTTATTTAAGTGGGGCGATCGTGGCTCAAGAGTTGGGAGTTCGCCTTGTAATCGGAAGGTTGCCGGTTCAAGCCCCGGCTCGGACAGTCTCGGTCGTTGTGTCCTTGGGCAAGACACTTCACCTACCGCCTACTGGTGTTGGCCAGAAGGGCCGATGGCGCGATATGGCAGCCTCGCTTCTGTCAGTCTGCCCCAGGGCAGCTGTGGCTACAACTGTAGCTTGCCTCCACCAGTGTGTGAATGTGTGTGTGGATGACTGGGTGTGTGAAGCGCTTTGGGGTCCCTAGGCGGGACTAGTAAAAGCACTATACAAATACAGACCATTAAGTTACTGTGTTGTGTGTAGTGCCAATGCAGGAAAGTTTCCAATTTCGTTGTACTTTTGTACTATGACTGTGCAATGACAATAAAGAGTTATCTCTCTAATTTCTTTCTTTATTTATAAGAATTCACAAAGAAAAAACGATATAGCATCCTCAACTGCACTAACAAGTCAAAAAGTTAAAGCAGCAGCAATCTATTAGTTTAAATTAATCAACACTCCCAACTTACACTAACTGTCAGAATTCTCCAAATACTGGCTGAGGAGGGGGAGTGGCAGCAGTCTTTCACTCCAGTGTAGTAATCAACCAAAGACCCAGACTGAGTCTTAATTAATCTGAAATCCTGACTCTCATACATGGGTAACTGGAAAACTTAAAAAGCTGTTTTATCTGTTGTTATCTATGACCCTACCCACCACTTTAATCAGACTCTAGATTTTGCCCTGAAACTGAAAATTTTACTGTATTACCTGAAAACCCTTTTTTGCCTGACCACTTCTAAAGAACGTTTACATTTCTAATAATGAACTATACACAAAACTCAAAAACAGACAAACTCTACTCCCATGGAGGTTGATAATTTCATTGATAAGTGTTACAGTGTCAGTGTATATGACTGTAGATACTGTTGGGTCTGTTCCTCATGAAGGAAGCAAGACAATGATGGAACCAGGTTTTACTTGCTAGCAAGGGAGGCTGGTCGGAACCAGGCTCTTGGAGCTGAACGCTCCTCACCTGTTTCCTAGCCAACTTCAAATAAACAGCCTTCCTTGCAGCCTTTTCATTGATTACAGTGAATACAAGCACCACCCATTGTAAAAAAACCCTATGGTCACAAAAGGTTAAAACACTGCGTGTGTGTGTGTGTGTGTGTGTGTGTGTGTGTGTGTGTGTGTGTGTGTGTGTGTGTGTATGCATGTGTGTGTGTGTGTGTGTGTGTGTGTATTCATGTGCACGTGAGTGAGTGTGTGTGTTTGTGTTTGGGGGTGCGTTTGTGTGACCTCCTGCTCACCAAAGGGTAATCTCCCCCACCCTGTATATGGCTTAACCCCTCTAACGGTCTCACCATACACAAGCACAGGTGAGGTCATAAATGGCAGGAAGTAAAACATCCTCACTAAACAAGAAAACAGAACCTTCATATAGGATGTGCCTATAATAAAACACTGCAGCCTCCCCCACCATTCAACAGGTTTGGGAGGGGGTCAAAAACAAAGGAATGTCTTTGATCATACAGTTTGAACCAAGACTTACAAATTTAAGTAACACAATGACAACATTTAACAATTTCAACCTAACAGATACTTTAAGGATAAATCCTTAAATCTTAAGTCATCCCCAGCCAGCAATGGCAGATGGCTACCCCCCCCCCCCCCCCCCTCCCCGAGCCTGGTTCTGCTGGATGTTTCTTCCTGTTTAAAGGGAGTTTTTCCTTCCTACTGTACCTCATTTAGAAAGTGCTATAACTAAACTTAAATACATAATTCCTCCACTGTTACTCCCCTAAATTACTTAAACAGTACAGAACAGCTGTCTAAACTGAACTCCACAGAATTCGATTATCTCGTTAATAGTTTTATAACCTCACTGCATACCCCCCAGGATACTGTTCTTATCTGAAAAAAAAAAAAAAAGCCTCAAATCAGAAGTGTTTGACTCCCTGGTATAACATTAATTGAGAGTTAAACAAAATGAGGCTGGGACACCAAGAAACACAGAAAACAAACAAAATCTGGGATAATGACACAAAGGGAGCTAAACTAGATACAAAAGTCTAAGAAGCAAAAGACCACAAATGTAAGAGAGGAAGTAACTAAACAGATGACAGCGTCAAAGATAGAAACAAAACATTGAGAGACAGAAGACAACCATGGAGACAAGACCGGGTGTGAACAAAGTAGGAACGGCAAAAGTGTGCTAAACCAAAAATCATCTATAAGCAACAAAAGACTACAGGCACAACAAAAACAAAACAAATTGGGACCCAATAGAGGCAATAGAAGATGAAACTTCTAAACACAAGGAAATACAAACACTATTAACAGAAAACCTAGAGCATACATCCCTTCTCAAAACCAAGAAGAAATTATGAACTGGCAGTAAACTCAAAACTCAATTCTTTGTTCCATTTCACTTTTGCTTTTCCTTCTGTTACATGTCAAAACTTCAAATGTCAAAGGCCTATCCCTGAAAAACTGTGCCTGTTTCAAGTTCCTGACAATGCAGGAATTAATAAATTTGATTAATTTGTCAATACTGTGTGGTAGAGACACTCAGTTGCCTTAAGGAGCGGTTTGCCTCAGCACCCATTCTATCACAACCGGACCTCACCCTGCAATTCGTAGTTGAAGTGGACGCCTCCGACTCTGAAGTAGGAGCTGTACTTTCGCAACAAAGGAACGGTAATCTTTATCCATGTGCCTTCTTCTGCAAATTCCACTCCCCTTCAGTCTCATTCCTGCGTTACATTCTGGCGGGAGGGCAGATGAAGACGGACCCCGTGAAGATCAAGGCAGTGGAGGAATGGCCGACCCCCATCTCATGTAAGCAATTGCAATGTCTACTGGGTTTTGCAAACTTCTACAGATGCTTTATCAGAAACTACTGCTAGGTAGCTGCACCCCTTACTCATCTCAAGTCCACTAAAGTACCTTTTGTCTGGTCTCCTGAAGCCCACTCAGCCTTCACTAAACTTAAACTGCTCTTACTACAGCCCCGCTCCAGGCTCACACAGACACTAATAAACAATTCATAGTAAAAGTCAACACCTCTAATGTGGGTGTGGGGGCCATACTATCTCAAAAGGTTCAAAATAAGTTCCAGCCATGTGCCTAATTCTCCCGATGGTTCTCCCCCCACTAAAAAGGATTATGATGTGGGGGATAATGAGCTACTGGCCATAAAACTGTCCCTGGAGGAATGGCACCACTGGTTGGAGCGAGCTGAACACCCCTTTCTTATATGGACTGATCACAAGAATCTAACATATCTCAAATCAGCTAAAAGGTTCAATTTTCCCCAAGCTCGGTGATCCCTGCTTTTTGCTCGTTTCAACTTTTCCGTTTCCTATGGCCCTGGCTCCAGAAATATTAACCTCAACACACTGTCTCATCAGTCCTCCCCTGACTTGGAACCTCAGGATCCAGCAACCTTCCCCCCCACCTGCAGGACCAGCTCTTTCACCTGGGAGGTTGAGGAGGCCATTCGCCAAGGACTGCAGGAAGAACCTGGTCCCCAAATCTATGCTTCATCAAAGAAACCCACCACTTGCCAGCTGCCTTGGGTTGAATACGCACACAATACACTCACCCCTCGCCACTGCGGTCGTGGTAACCAGTATCTGGTGAACTGGGAGGAATGCAACCTGGAGGAGCATTCCTCCGGGTCCCCTGGTCTGTCATCCTGGACCCATCTCTAATTTCTGATTATTACATTTCTCTTCGCATGTCTCCGCCTGGATGATAAATGGACTGATTCTTATAAAGTGCTTTTCTACTCTGCCGGAGTACTCAAAGCACTGTATACAACATGCCTCATTCACAACATGAACACATTGGAGGTTAACTTGGGGTTAATATCTTGCCCAAGGATATTTGGCATGCAGACTGGGGAAGCCAAGGATCAAACCACCAACCTTCCAATCAGTAGTTGATCTGCTCTACCACCTGAACCACAGCCTCCCAACCCTTGGAGGCCACCCTTGGGGGGTTGGGGTACTGTCATGTGCCGTGGGAGTGTCTGGATGGTTTCTCTGGTCGTGATGGGAGCTCCAGTTGTCCGTCCTCTGGGATGGAGCTTCCAGCACCTCACGTGGTCCTAATGCTAGCCCATCTTGTGGTTAACGCTGTTTTCCTGTCCCCAGTCTCCTCAGATCCGTCTCCAGTTGTGCTCCACAGCAGCACTGATCCTGTTCCTCTTTACTTTACTGGTTGCTCTGCAAACTAAAAGTTTCATGCTCACCTCGCTTCTTGGCCTGCCTTCCTGCCCTTCGTTCCTCCTTCAGATTTCTCCCCTCCTCTGGATCACCTGGAACCTGGACCACCCCGGCTCACATACTCCTCCTCCTCAGGTCACTCTCACAGCAACCCCCCTCCTGTACTAACCGGTCTGCACCTGCAAGTAAACACATCAACCCTGCAATACTTAGTCACCTCTGGCGACTCTCTCATTTCCCTGTCCAATAACACTTCTTTCCTCTGTTCCAGAATTCCTCATTCCATGCTCCCCTTGTGTTCCCAGTGCCCGAACGTTCCCCATTCCCGGTTTTCCCACAGCTCCTTACCTCGTTCCCTGTTATAATCTATGTCCCGTTTTGAGTTTTGTTTGATAAATAAACCTTGTAAATAGTTCTTGAAAATTGAACTATTTACAAGATTTGCCACACCATGCTCAAGTCTCCAGTCCATGACAGTTAAGGAGGTCATCCCTTCCCGCTGCTATCAGACTCTTTAATTCATCCACTTGGGTCAGGTCCACAGATATGGAACAGAATTAATCACACCTCATTTCACCCTGTCACTTTTGTACACCACAACATATTGTAGCGGGTCAGGGCTGTTTGGGGTTTGACAGCTATGTTCTGTTGTTCCAGGCGGCAGCGTTATGTTGCCATGGTTACAGGTGATGCTCTCTCTGCAACTGTGTGTTTCTGGGTGAAGAGAGCGCCTTTTTGTTGTTATGCTAGTGCTACGCCGAGCACTGGAGTTAGTGGCGTGTGTTTTCTGTTGAATGCTAATAAACGGTTGTGCTCCCTGGCTAACTCTGCGGGAAGCAAAACCAAATGATACCTCTGTCTCCTCCTTGTCTGAGCTCGCCACTTTGGTGTCAGAAGTGGGATAGCTCACCCTCGCCGGAATGGAGAGAGACATTCAGTGGCTGGAGCAAGCCGTCCAGGAGAGCATTCGCTGCTTGGGGAGCTGGCGATTGAAGAGAGAGGAAGTGACCGGCTGTGTAAGTCCCCTGACGGGTCCCGACGGCGTGAGCGCATCGCGGCGGCAGCCCGTCGCGACAGAGGCTAGGACAATGCTTCGTGGGCTGCCTCTGTTGACCGACACACCGAGCCCCAAACAGTGAGCAGTGATGCCTACAACGCCAGCTAAGGTACCGAAATACAGCAGGCTAACAACGCTAGAGCCCTACCTCTCACAAGTCTGGCTAGCAGCGAGGCATAGTGGCTGGAACGACAAAGAGGCTGCTACGCTCCTAGCGCTAGCATTGGAAGGACATGCACTGCAGGTACTGCTTGACCTAGCCCTGGCAGAGCAGCATGAGCTCCAGGCCCTCACCATGGCACTCAAGAGGCGATTTGGGCAGCGGCACTCCACTGATCAGAGCAGGGAGCAGCTGACCAACCGGAGCCATTGGGCAGGGGAGAGGCTGGGCACCTTTGCAGCTGATGTGTTGCTATATGCTCGTCGTGGCTACCCAGAGTTCCCAGCACCAGCCCGTGAGGAGTTTAGCCTGCATGCTTTTCTGCGAGGACTCTTTCCAGAGCGACTGCGCCAACACATCTGGCTGGCCATGCCTCGAACTCTCCGTGAGGCACTCCTTGAGGCTGAAAGGGCCGAGCTGGTGCTCGCCTCGTGACCTAACCAGCAGGTGACCCTCCCAAACTACCCCCAAATCAGAGCCGCAGACTGCGACAGGGAGGGAGAGGTCGCAGAGATATGCCAGCTGCAGCCTGGTGCCCTGGAGGCGTCCCCGTCGACAGACCGACCGCTGCTACCAGTACGATGAGCCTGGCCATGTGGCGCGCGACTGCCTGGCACCCGCCCCAAAGACCAGAACTATGTGGCCTCAGGGAAATGAGAGGGGGAGTGGTGTAGCGAGGGGACCACCGCTCCAGCTTCCTGCCCCCCCTCCCTCCAAGAACGTTGCACGGTGGTGGGCCTAGTCGGGCACCTCAAGGGACTCTACCTGAGCTGCTGTGTTGGGGACCAGCCCTGCCGGTCCCTGGTGGACACGGGGTCTACCATTTCCTAATACGACCTGGTGTGCTCCCTGGAACATCCGGGCCGCTTGTGATGGGTTGGTCGCCCACCAACACCCAGCTGATGACGGTGACAGGGGAGAGAACTGACATGCAGGGGAAGAAACCGTTGCGGATCCGAGTGAAGGATCTGGAGCTGGTGCACGACTTCTGGCTTGCTGACATTCAGGACTAGTGCATCATCGGCCTTGATCTGCTGACCCGCTGGGGGGCCTGCGTTGACACCACAAAGCTGGCTATCACTCTTGGTACAGAGACTCTGGCCCTCCAGTGCGGTCAAATATATATTTGCACACATACTTGTCCTTTAATATTTATACCTATATTTCAGTATCTCTGTTTCTCACTTTTTTTATATGAGTGCTGTTTGTTGTATATTCGTTGCTATGACAACTGAATTTCCCTCTGGGAAAACATTCACACCACTCACACCTATGGGAAAACCCACTAATCTAGTCTTGTCATGTCTTTAGGAGGAGTACTTGGAGAGAACCCATGTAGTACTCTGCACAGAAAGGACATGACGAGATGGTGGAGTTGAACTCAGGAACTTCTTACTGTGAAACAACAGCGCTAATCTCTACGCCGAAGTCCTAAACTCTGCACCACGTACTTTGTAACAAAAATGTCTGTACTTTTTACTCCTTACATTTTCAAAACAGGTTCATTATGTTAACCTAACCCCAACACATATTTATTTGACTGCAAGCCTTCAAACATAAAACCACTTTGAGACTAAATGGAGCAATAATACATAAACAAAGTGAAAGAGTCAGTAATTTATGCACCATTTATAGCACTCAGGTGTGCTTTAAATTGTGGGACAGAACGATCTGGAATGGCAAGTTTGGTATAGAAATTAAGAAATGACGTTATTTGTTAAATGGTAATTGAACACTGTAAAAAAAAAAAAAAAAAAAAAAAAATATATATATATATATATATGTATATGTATGTATATGTATGTATATGTATATGTATGTATATATATGTATATATGTATGTATATGTATATATGTATATGTATATATATATATGTATATATGTGTATATATATATATAAAAAAAAAAAACACCCAGCACGCCCCTGCGGGCGGTTTATCCTTCAAGCTCGGGTCCTCTACCAGAGGCCTGGGAGCTTGAGGGTCCTGCGCAGTATCTTAGCTGTTCCCAGGACTGCGCTCTTCTGGACAGAGATCTCCGATGTTATTCCCGGGATCTGCTGGAGCCACTCGCCTACCTTGGGAGTCACCGCACCTAGTGCTCCGATTACCACGGGGACCACCATTACCTTCACCCTCCACATCCTCTCGAGCTCTTCTCTGAGCCCTTGGTATTTCTCCAGCTTCTCGTGTTCCTTCTTCCTGATATTGCTGTCATTCGGAACCGCTACATCGATCACTACGGCCGTCTTCTTCTGTTTGTCTACCACCACTATGTCCGGTTGGTTAGCCACCACCATTTTGTCCGTCTGTATCTGGAAGTCCCACAGGATCTTAGCTTGGTCATTCTCCACCACCCTTGGGGGCATCTCCCATTTTGACCTCGGGACTTCCAGGTTATACTCGGCACAGATGTTCCTGTACACTATACCGGCCACTTGGTTATGGCGTTCCATGTATGCCTTGCCTGCTAGCATCTTGCACCCTGCTGTTATGTGCTGGATTGTCTCTGGGGCATCTTTACACAGCCTGCACCTGGGGTCTTGCCTGGTGTGATAGACCCCAGCCTCTATGGATCTTGTACTCAGAGCTTGTTCTTGTGCTGCCATGATTAGTGCCTCTGTGCTGTCTTTCAGTCCAGCTTTGTCCAGCCACTGGTAGGATTTCTGGATATCAGCCACCTCCTCTATCTGCCGGTGGTACATACCGTGCAGGGGCCTGTCCTTCCATGATGGTTCCTCGTCTCCCTCCTCTTTCTTGGGTTTCTGCTGCCTGAGGTATTCACTGAGCACTCGGTCAGTTGGGGCCATCTTCCCAATGTATTCTTGGATGTTCCTTGTCTCATCCTGGACTGTGGTGCTGACACTCACCAGTCCCCGGCCCCCTTCCTTCCGCTTAGCGTACAGCCTCAGGGTGCTGGACTTGGGGTGAAACCCTCCATGCATGGTAAGGAGCTTTCTTGTCTTTATGTCAGTGGCTTCTATCTCCTCCTTTGGCCAGCCTATTACCCCAGCAGGGTACCTGATCACGGGCAGGGCATACGTGTTGATGGCCCGGATCTTGTTCTTACCATTCAGCTGACTCCTCAGGACTTGCCTGACCCTCTGCAGGTACTTGGTGGTTGCAGCCTTTCTAGCGGCCTCTTCATGGTTCCCATTTGCCTGCGGCATCCCCAGGTACTTGTAACTGTCCTCTATGTCTGCAATGTTGCCTTCTGGTAGTTCAATCCCCTCAGTTCTGACTACCTTCCCTCTCTTTGTTACCATCCGACTACACTTCTCCAGTCCGAACGACATTCCAATGTCATTGCTGTATAGCCTGGTAGTGTGGATCAGTGAATCGATGTATATATGTATATGTATGTATATATATGTATATATGTATATATATGTGTATATATATATATATGTATATATATGTATATATATATGTATATATATGTATATATGTATATATATGTATATATGTATATATATATGTACATATATATATATATGTACATATATATATATGTATATATGTACATATGTATACATATACATATATGTATATATACAATATTTCTCACAATGTTGTTGGGGGCCTAGGTAGCTGTAAAATTATGTACTCTTCCTTCAAATAATACTGCCTAGAGGGAGCATGTATAATGTAAACAGAACTACCACCAGCTGTAGCTCAGGTGGTAGAGCAGCTACAAACCGGAAGGTTGGTGGTTCGATCCCAGGCTCCACCAGTCTGCATGCCAAATATTCTTGGGCAAGATACTAACCCCATGTGAATGTGTATTAATGTTAGACAGTAAGCACTAAACAGTTTAGAAAAAGTGCTTGTGTGATTGGGTGAATTAGTTGTATAAAGTGCTTTGAGTGCTTAGAGTAGAAAAGCACAATATAAGAACCAGTCCTTTTACTTTGTAGTAAAGTCCTTATGAGACAGTTGTAGTTCCTTTCCTTTGACATTGGCCACAGTTCTGCTTGTGAGGGACTTTTCTACCACACTTTAACATTCCAGTAAACTGCCCATTACTAAGTTTCAATATAGTATTCTTTGAACAGACAATCTTTTACCTTCCCGGTTCACCCTCTATGTTTATAATCATAATTTGGACATGTCTAAGTATGTACTGATCTACACTGAGAGAAAAATAGAACTAATCTGTCTGAATAGAGATTTTCTCACGCTTGAGATACACTATTAACATGAGATTTTTCTAAGTTGTGGGCCAACTGTACAACTCAAAATACAAAAAGAAGTCTTGAAAAATCACAGTGTGTTTTACAGTTTGTCTGTGTAAATACATTCAAATTTCACGTTCTTAACTGCGTGAACATTGAACTTTTTATGAAATTCAAGGTTTTTTGAGGCATACTGTATGTGTGTGATTGTGACTTCTTTTTTGTAAGTAGTATTCCTTTTAATTTCACTACTTCACAAGCTCTACACTTATTTTGCCATCAGTCCAATGCCTTTCATTGTGTTGCTCGTGTGACTACACTCAGCCCTCTGTGGGTTCTTTTAACACTGGCTGTATACACCTGGTTTATATCCAGTGCCAGAAAATCTCCTGACATTTTATGTTTGTGGTTATCAATTTGAAAAAAACAAAAGCCCCCCAAAATACTGAACTCGGAAAAAAAGCAAAATAAAAATAGCAGCTTTTTCTTTAAAAAAAAAAGAAAGAAAGAAAAAAGAAGTATATACCTTCCAGCCCAAAACCACATATTTCCCTTCCCTTCCTTTTCGATCATTCCAGTCATTCCAAGCTCTTTCTAAATCCACACAGGAAGCTCGTCAGCGCTGGGAAGACATCTAGATCAGTGAGGTTTAGACTCTCATGGCGGCACTGGTAAGACCACCCGTAAGGATCAGATAAGTATATGTGGCAAGCCTGGCCTAACTCAGGATGGCATTTGGAATTACACTGATGTTAAAGTACCACCCCACCCCCCAAACATTCCCCACTACATAACCACACTGTTCCCTTGTAACAGATTTCAGCAGTTTTTTGCTCCCCTCTAGGCTTGTTTATTATTGTTCGAAATGACAGAGTGCAGAGTTTAAGGTGGAGGAGCAGGGCTGATGGTGGTGGTATCAGTGTGAGCCTGCTTTGAATTATCCTTACCTATAAGAATTAAGTGTTATGCCAAGAATTGGAAGAAGAGAAAATTGAGGCTACCTGAGGTCTTTGCAAGTACAGATATACTTGAAACCAATAACTGTCAAAGATAGATGGCAACTGTCAGTTCACACTCAAGGCGTTGAGTTTTAGGCCTGCAGCTCAGCAGGTTTATGGGGTTTTAAAAGCCCCATATCCTGACTGTGCCATCTGTCTGCTCATCTAACTGTCCTCAGTCTGATGGGCAATTTGCTACCCACGATTCTCCCACATGCCACCTACACAGAAACACAATGTGTAGAATTACTTTTTCCCCTTCTTGCCCTCAGTTTGAGCAGCTGTCAAAGACTCATAGTCTTCATGAATTCTCATCTTTTCTCTAATTTTGTCACAATTAACACTTCAGTGATGATTTACATCTCACATAACCACACACTTTGGTAAACGCTGACTGGACTTGTACCTACAGTACATAATGCTTTTCTGCTCATAATGAGAATACAAATTTATACTACCAGTCACTATTCCCATCTATTCCCACAGAGCATTTGATTGTATGCATTTAAACATACCTTTGGGTGTCATACTTGATAATACTCTTTCATTCCAGTCTCACATTAATTACATAACCCGGTCTGCTTACTTCCATTTACGTAATATTAACCGACTCCGTCCCTTCCTTACCCCCCATGCTGCTGCCATCCTTGTCCATAGTCTTATTACATCCCGTATTGATTACTGTAATTCCCTCCTATTTGGTCTCCCTAAAAGGTCCCTTCATAAACTCCAACTTCTTCAAAATTTTGCAGCTCGGGTCATAACATGCACTCCGTTAAGTGCTCATATTACCCCAGTTCTTCAGCAGCTTCACTGGTTGCCCATAGAAGCCAGGATAAATTTTAAAATCTTATTTCTTACACAGAAGTGTATCCATAAATCTGCTCCTTCATATTTGTGTGACCTGCTCCATATCACCACTGTTTCCCGCCCTCTCAGATCATCATCTGCTATTCATCTTACTGTTCCATCCTCACACCTTATTACTATGGGGAACAGAGCTTTAAGTCGCTCTGCTCCCCGGCTCTGGAACTCTCTTCCTCCTGCACTAAGAAATATTGACTCTCTCTCCGTATTTAAGACACAGCTCAAAACACATCTGTTTAAACTGGCTTATTCGCTTTAATGCTGATTTTATCTGTTGTCAAGCTCTGTTTTGTAATTTTAACTTATTTTATGTATTTTATGACTACTGTTCCTTTTATTAATTGTGTTTTTTGTAAGGTGACCTTGGGTTTCTGAAAGGCGCCCTCAAATAAAATGTATTATTATTATTATTATTATTATTATTATAACTATATTATTCACAGACACACACCCTATTTAACCAAATGATTTAATTTGAATATTTGCAATACTGACAGCAAAAATATAGGGTAAATTTATAGGGTAAAACATACTAATGAGATGCATTTGGTGAAACAGGACTTGTCCTGTTAGGAAACCATCCAGTGAATATCAGAATATATCAGGTTTTGATCATTCTCTTCTTTAAATTGTGATGATCTTTTGGGTTTTTAGAGCGAAACATGTTTCATTACTCTCCTGTATTAAATGTTTCCTAGATTAATAAGGCACAGGAAGCAACATGAATCCCATGTTTTAAGAAAAAAGGTGTGTATTTTTTAAAATAAAAAATTAATATAAAAGACTCAGGAAAAGCCTAGACTAAAAGTAAAATACTCCAAACTAAATAATAGCAATTCAACTGTCTGAGATGCTAGTTGGTAAGTTAAATAGCTTTGCCATGCCCCTTCTTTCACGTATCATATGGGGGGAGGAGGGTCTGTTTCAGACAGCATTAAATTGCACTATATTGCACTACTATTTTACACCATAATTGGCCACGTTTGAGCAGGTGGCAAAAAATGCACTTTAAAAGCTATGTTTCCACAACAGCAGCATCCCCCAAGATGCAAAACCTTTAGAGGATCTTATTGTGTTTTTAACACAGGAATCAGGATATGTTTGTGGATGGATTGACTTTAGTCTATTTTAGTCTAGTTTGTGGTAAGCCTGGTTTGTTGTTTATGGCTCTATCTTTTCTCTTGTCTCTTTCCCCTCAGCCCCCAGCTGGACCCCCTGAACCTGGTCCTGTTGTAGGTCTCTTACTGTTAAGAAAATTCTTCTTCCCCACCATCATGAAATGCTATGTTATCGCTGGTGCTTGGTGCTAATTAAATAAAATTACACTACAGTATTTTAGCTCATGGCAATTTTCCACAATAATTAATATAATTCCATTATATAATCAGTTTATTCACTTTAGGTCCATCATTTGGGAAATTGCACTTTCCCAGGACAAAAAGTTAACGTAGAAACATGGCTTAGTGGTGAGACTGGGTGGCACACCATTATCTCCAAAATACAAAAATGTAGCACATTACACAGACTCATACAGACACACACACACATGTTTTCATATCTTAGAGAGGTAATCTAGTTGACATAATGCTTTCCCTAGCTGCTTACCCTAACAATCAAAAATGAATGCCTAATCCTAACCCTCAGCCTAAACCTAACCATAACCTAACTGTAACCATGACACCTAAACCACATTTTGAGGCATTTTGTCCCAGTGAATGACTGTTAGTCCCCATAAGTATAGTAGCATGCCAATTTTCTGTCCTCACAAAGATGTCTAAACATGTACACACTAATGTTTTCTGTCCTGCAGCCTTCTCTGTTGTAAGTAATTACAGGCTGCTAATAAGTCCATTCTAACTGACATGGGATTAGGTGATGCCATGGGGTTTAAGTCAGTTGGCTTATCTAAGTGTTTTTCAGTAATTCCTCAGGAGATGCCGTTTGTATTTGTATTGACATGTGACCTACTTGGTACAGCTGTCTGTAAAACAATGGTTCATTCCGATTGTACACAGAAACCCAAAATCAAAGAATGCTGTGTTTAGTAAAATTATTTTTTTGAAAAATTCAGTTTGAGTGAAAGAGCAAAAAAGCAGTCTTATTAATCCCAAATGTTTTAAGAACCACTTAACTTTAAGTCTTTGAAAGAATCAAAGCGCAACTTGATATGGACTATAGCAACAACTGAATTTTTAGAATATCATTGCTCAGCAGCAGAAAGCAGCCCACATCTCTTTAGCAACATGAGGGAACTTTATCCCAGAGTTCTCGCTACACTGCGCCTGGGCAGAATGGTTCAGTTTCACTGCTGATTTAATAGAAATAAAACAAGATGGATTTGGGGATATTTCATTAATCTCCTGTCTCTTTCTTTGCAGAGGAAATTAAGGCAAATAAAGTTCAAACATACCTTGTTACCTCGTCTCTCCTCTCTCAGGCTGAACCATGCCAGGAGCTATTTTCGCTTTCTCTTTGGAAAATCAAGACCCAATTAGCTGGCCAAATTCCTGGCTAATCCCTCTGACTGGGTGGATGTGTATTCTGCTGCAGGTGTAAACAGAAGTAGAAGGGTTAAACTACCAGAGATTTATGCGCAGGCCTTCCCTTTAACACGCTCAAAAGCGGGAATGTCAAACATTCTGAGTGTTTTCTTTCTTTAAATCCAACTGCAAACTAAATCAGGGCATTCAATGTTCAGGCATAATACACTGCATAGGTTTGTCTTGTGAGACACACTTACTAACATGGCATTTGCGCTTTACTTTTCTGGTTTGATGAAGTTCATCCAGCCTATCAAAAAGATGCTATTTTACCAAAATGAACCACTCTAGCTATTTCTGGGATTAATGGGGGGTGACTGCAGCTCAAGAGGTAGAACAAGTCATCTAATCAGAGGGTTAGTGGTTCAATCCTTGGTTACGCCAGTCTGCATGCCAAAGATACTAATTCCAAGTTGCTCTCCGATGCATCCATCGCAGTGTGATTGTTAGATACTAAGCACTTAAAGAAAAAGAGCATAGAAAAACGTGCTAGTGTGAAAGCACTTTACGCACTGTGCAAAGTACTCAGTTGAAGTAAAAAAGCGCTGTATAAGAACCAGTCCATTTACCAAATGCATGTTACAAGCATCTGCATCTATTTTTAAGATTGCCCTTTGAATATTTTCCTGTAATATTCCCATTTTAATAATGTGATTTCACCTCAGATTTACACAGAGAAGAGCTCAGTTTCAAACTAATGTAGTTTTCATGTCCAAGATCGTTATTGTTGAGGAGACCAGCATTTTGCAGTAGAAGAGTACAAAGTGTCCAAATACAGGCAGCCAGGTAGACACTGGGAGCACTGCGCATTTGTCCCCAGGGTCAGACTGTGAGGCGGAGTCTAATGTAACAAAATCTTTGAGATCTGGCAAATTTTGAAATCAGGTGTTGCTTTTGAACTTTGTAATCACATTTTATCTGTTTTTTGCAAACACAAATTCCACAGAGCACCTTTAACCTCCTCAGACCTGAACTCTTTCATGGCATGCATTTTTAATTTTTCTTTGCTGTTTGGGCTGATTGGGACCTGATGAATGTAAAAACAAAGAATTAAGTGATTTTTTTCTTTTTTTTTAACCTGATTTTTGTTTCTGAGAAAAATGAGATCCACATATGAGGACATTTGCTTTAAATTTCGATAGAACAGTGGCAGTATAATGTCCTCGTAAGTGGATATCAAGGATTCAAGGATTCAAGGAGCTTTGTTGTCATTTGCATCACATGTTAACATGAGATGGAACGCAGTTATGTACACACATTGTCCCAGAGTTATAAAAAAACAAAATAATGAAGAAACACTTTTTTTTTTTTTTTTTTTTTGTATAAAGTAATAAATAAATAGTTGGGTTTAGTTTTGTGTTTTGTTTTTTTGTTTTTTTTAAACAAAGAGGAATGACAAGTAATAAAACAATGCAATAAATAATACTATAAGTAGAGTGCAACAACCTGAGTACCAGTATGGAGTATGGGTATAGAGTGTAGGTATAAATGTAGGTGTAAATAAATACTTTAGCAGCAAAGGGCATGTTGACCAGCATTGATAAAGTGACAGTGTCAGTAAGTGTCAGTAGTGATTAAGGTGCTACAATAGCAGTTCTTGTCCATTTATGTATTCAGAAAGTCTCACAGCTTCAGGAATGAAGCTGTTTCTCAGTCCGGTGGTTTGCCATTTGATGATCAGGCCGTTGTAGAGCAAAATTTAGTATTTTGGTCTAGACAACCCTAAAATGTGATGTTCATATATGTGGACGCTAGGTCCTAGGAGGTTAAAAATAGCAGTAGTTAGAGGAGCTCTATGTAACACATTTCAATTTTTATAATAAGGTTCATATTCAAGGTGTAGTAAAGTTACAACTGCCTAGCATGTTGGCTATTTCTGTGGACAACAAATGGTACTCATACATCTTTGCTTTTGGCATTATATGGTTACACACTGGCCAAAATCAACGATTCTGGAGTTTATACCGTTTTAATTGACTTAATTTCAGTTCAGACATTTTAAATATAGAACCTATTCACAACAGCAGTCACCTCAAAATGCTTAACATTGTAAGGTGCTATGATATTAGAGAGAAAAACCCGAACAACCAGATAAGCTGCACTTAATGACAATGGGAAGGAAGAACCCCCTT
The DNA here is from genome assembly GCF_900408965.1 of Simochromis diagramma. NCBI lineage: Eukaryota > Metazoa > Chordata > Actinopteri > Cichliformes > Cichlidae > Simochromis > Simochromis diagramma. Next base: position 2,817,870 of record NW_024387170.1, read on the forward strand.
TAAGCTGCAACTTGTAATAGCTAGTTTGTAACATTAAAAGACAAATTAATTGACAAAATGGACAACAAAGTTATGAGATCAGCTTTGATATTTTCAGTGAATAAGCCGACTCCAAACAATATTTCGATGTGCGTTAAAGCAGGTAATCATCCATGTAAAAAGGCATGCATCAGGCAAAAGAAACACCGCTTGAATGACTTGTCCCCAAGCTATATCATTCATTAGTTTGTTAGTGGACTCCACTTCTAAGCTACAGTTAGCTAGTTTTTTCTGACACAGGAATTGCAAAGAGGCTTGGGACTTGAGCATGAGCAGCACATCCTTTGGATTTTCATGAAAAACACAAGACATCGTTCACGCTGAAACAGGTGTTAGAAAGAATCAAGAGAGTTGAGGAACAACTTGTATTTAAAGTTATGTCTGAAGCCATGCACAATAGCGATAGCATGTGAATATTTCATTGAGAACTGTATGAAGCACTCATTTATGATTTACAGGCATTACACATATCAAGTTTCCTTTGAGAAAACATTTGCAACACTGTGCTGCTTTTTCTCAGTTTAAATTTATCTGTGTATCTTACAGGTTTTTCCCATAAATGCATATAAAAAAAACCCTATTACATTAAGCATAACATAACCCAGTGAATTGCTTCGAGGCTATCTTCTTATTGAATTACAAACCTGCAATAGAAATCTGCAGCAGTTGTGTGCCAAGAACAATATACTGGGAGGGGTATATTTTAAGAGAGTGCAGTTTAAGGTTGAGTAAAAGTTTTAAAGCATTACCAGGCATTGTTTATTGCAACAGATATGCTTGCTGTAATGAAATGTTATGTTGATTTTAGGCATGAAGTGTTTTAAACAGGGGAGACATAGCAGTGAATTCCATCCATCAGACACAGACTCCACCACTTGCTAATAAGATCTGTTAAATGCCCATATTCCCGTTACAGTACATGAATATCTGCAGAGAACTGTATCTTTTGTGTGTTTTCTCTTCCTAAAACAACATTTGTCTACATATTTAAAATGCATTATTATAGTGGTTATTGGAATTATTCCCAAAACCAAGTTAGTAATTGAATTTTACACAGATTTCTGAAGTGAAAGCCTCTTTTCCTCCCTAAGACTGTGCTTGGAAAGGAAGTTAGGAAATATGGAAATTGACCTTGTAAACTCCTGGGAGACAGAGTACAGATTTCAAGCACTGCAGGGCAAGGCTCTGACAGTTTTCAGCTGCATGGGAATGTTAATATGTATTTCCAGGATTATTGAATTATGTGTATGACAAACATCTCAAGGAACATGCAGCATTAGCTTCGGGTTTATGAGGCTGGTCATCTCCACGCTCCAGTTACCCCTAATGATGGTAATTATGACATAGCTTAACTATAATACTGGATTGATTCTCAGGCTCCTGAATAACCCTTCTTGCTGGCAGGCAGCACCAACCCAAGCCCCTCCTTAGCTGCCCAACAAAGGCTACGTTGAGGCTGGTAAACACTTTGTGGTCCTTGAAGCGGGCTGGCAACCTGTGTGAGCGTTTTTGACCAAGGTTAATACTCTAGCCATATAAAGATGGGATTAAGGCCCAGGCTTACACAGTGACTAAGAAAATTGAAAGTTTTGAGGGAAATATGTGGCTAATTCCATTCTGTCATCAGTGGATATTAAAGACTTTTAGCTGCTGTGTCAAATTATTTGTAAATCACAATAGTGGCCCTGTTTTAAATCAGATTTAATTTCCAGGGGCAACTAGACCTGGAAGTATAAGGAGGGTATCATTTCATATCAGTTCCTCGGAAGACCTCGAGGTTTTAAAGGGAGTTACATCAATTTGTTGATAATAATATCCTTATTTTCTGCTACCTGATTTAGTTCATTTGCTGAAACATTGCGCTATGGTTTTCACCCATTTTCCGTGTCTTAAGGAAAATATGCAAGCTTTGCCAAGCAGCCATGGAAAAGAACAAAAACAAATTACAATGTGTCCAAAAATGAATCCAAACGTGTACCAGATTTTTTTCCTGCTGCAATGTGGAACCTGGCTGTTAAGCACCTGTACCGGATTAATGGGCGACCTCTATCGCACAACACGGTTAAGCTTTTAGATTGAGTTACACATAGGGGTGGGACCCAGGCAGGCCAGGTGCTGGCTGGGGAAAAAACATCCCAGATCTCAACAGTCTTGTTCTGTTTTAGAGCTGCTGTGTGCTCCCCTTTCCCTGCTGTTCTACGTCTTGCTAGTACGCCATCACACTTGATATTTATCTGAAAGTAGAAGAGGAAGCTCTGTGAATCACCAAGAAAGGGATGCTAGATTCTCAAGGCCAGTCCTAAACTCAACTGCACCTCTGCGAGCATTTACTAAATAAAATGCTGACTTTTACCGACACATTCATATTATCAGGCAGTGAGCAGTTATTTGACTCAGTATCAGTTATTCATTAAACAAAGAAGTAACTTGATTTTTTGTTTTGTTTTGTTTTGTTACCCGGCAGCCAAGGTGCTTTAATGTGCGGCTTCATTCACTGTTTTTGTGCTTTAAACTTACAGGACCAAGAAGTGACCAAGGAGTTTGTCACGAAAAGTTGTGCTTTAAAATCCATCACAGACATTTTACCTTTAGAGAGAACATGAGACAGCTTAGTTCACTGGCTGTGACAGATTGTGGCTGGTTAGCATTCACTAAGCAACTGATGAATGAAATGTAGGATAAAGAGAGGTGGAGCCTTAAACTGAATCCACATCCTGCAATTAGTAGACGAGTGAATGTTACTGTCTTAAAACAGGGCTGGTTGACAGCAGCCTATACCTTTAGTATAGAGTCTTGAATAAAATAATAGATGTTCATTTGGTGAAGTTACATCTCTGTACTTCCTAATTCAAACTCAACATGTTACTGAAGTATGTGAGCTCTTTCTTTGTCTCAGATTACCTGACTGATGTGCACGTGAAAATGCAAATAACAGTGAATGGCTTTTAACTTGCCTGTACTTTGTAATTATAGTAATAAAATACTTGTGGTGTGTACTTGCATCAATTTTAGGAATAGTGCAGGTAATATTACAGAGAATTCAAAGCTAGCAGGTGGCTAATCCACACAAAGTATTTCCAGCAGGGAGCTGTGGCTCATGCTGCATCAGTTTACCTGATTCTCACAGAATTTTCTGTTGGTCATGTGTGAAGGTGCTTTCACAACTCAGAGCTGAGACTTTCACCCAGGATAGTGGGATTCAGCTGGTCTAATGGAACTATAACCTTACAATATAAAGCGCCTGTCGTTGTATTTGTGATATTAATAAAACTGAAGGGAACTGAACAATGGGGCAATCAATTTTCCATTTCAGGGCTGAGAGTTAGGCAGTTTTTTAACTTGGCAGAGCAGCTATTGCCACTTTTATCTGGGCACCATTGATTTTGTTCGTAATGAAAACTGTTTATTTATTATTATTTTAAAAATGACTAAATATTTTACTTTCCTCACGTTTTGCAGCTCAGGTCAGGTGCAGGTCCTAATTTCCAAAGCATAGTTGATATTAACCATTTCTTTTTGACTTTCCAATAAGCACAGATCTTAGGCCAGTAATCTGTGATACAATTGATTACAAGCAACCCTGGATGCTTTCAATGACTGGGCCATTTACCAGAGCTACTGGATGCAGAAACACATGGTGAAATGCAGCTGCCTCAGAGCTGCTTCATGTCAACATGTCACCTCAGTCCTGTTTCATTTGGTCTCCATATCTCTGATAATCACTCGTCTGAAAATACTGCCTTTATGAATGAGAGTGTGTGATCAGTTTTTATTTTCCTGCTTTTTATGTTGTGGCTTAAAAATGTTGAGATTAGTTTAAAACAATCAGTGAATTAATTACAGACAGTCGACAAATCAAAAATAAAACCTGAACACTTGACCTTTGCACTTTGATGGACTGGTTCCTTTTAGTCTCTTTAGAAGGAAGGGGCACTGCAACTCAGCACAAAGTGATGAAACACTTTTATCCAGGTGGTACTAACAGGGGTTTGGATAAAGGGAGGGCTGGGTGTTGCAAACTCTTATTAGAATAAAACTTATTTAAAACTGTAACCAGACTCCTTCACTGTGACTGCCATATTGTTCTGGGCTATGCTATATCTCCTGATGTCTGTTTAGATTTTTGGGGGAATTTATATCTTTGATGTTTTAATCTTCTGATTAGCCATGGCCACCTTATGACTGCTCACCCACCTACCCACCCTCCTAATGTGAGCCCACAATCACAGTCCCTCCATGCATAAGGAATATGGGCTCACTGATTGTGTATAAAATGCTGTGAATCACAAACCATGGCCTTCGCAGAAATCAGATCTACCCCTAATTGAACACATATGAGAGATTCTGGACCAACGTGCTAGAGAGAGCTCTAAGCATGTTCATTTTCACAAGAAAATGTTGTTTTTCCTTTAAATTGTCACCCATCTGTCCCTTTATGCAAATGTACAAACGAATATACAAAGGATGTTATAACATTGTATCCTTTGTGTGTGTGTGTGTGTATGTATATATATATATATATATATATAGTGTTTGGCAAATCTTTATAAAACTGCACACAACATATGATCATAGGAGGAAACCTGTGGATTACAGAAAAGCGTCATGAAGTGAAATGCATATTGTAATGTCAGATGTGATAGAAGTGTAGGTGACATTTTCCAAACATTGCCATGACAATTCCATGTGGAACACTGGAAGACATCTGAAACTACTTTGCCGTGCTGTGTTAAGACAGGCCTGAGGTTTAAATTCTAGTGTGTTCAATCCATCCTGGCTGCATCTCTTCTGGCTTGTTTTGATAGAATAATTCTAGGTTCCATTATGTTCCTGCCACAGCCTGTAGAGCTGATTTGAATTTCTTATAATTCCAAAGTGTGTTAAGTAGCACCTCTTTGAAAAGAGGGGGGAGTCGGAGCGCATGTTTCAGACCTTCTAATGTGCAAATGTGTTTCTGATTCCTGACACGACACAAAGTCAGATGGCAGTGTGTGTGTGTAAGTGTGTGTTTCCTTGATCCCTCCATATGACTGGCTGCCTGTAATCAGTAATTACTGGGATTGGTTGATGGATTCTAGTTATAATGAATGATTGATGACTGCTGAAAGAGAGCGGCCAGGCCATTTCTGTCCTCTGACAGCATGACGTTAGCACTGAATTGAAACCATTTAAGTAGAAAATGACTGGACACAAGCGAGGGCTCAATAGCAGGTACCATGTTACCATTTTGGAAATAGACATGTTTGCATTCACCCTGTCTTTGAATACTGTGTATATTCATGTGCATCTAAAACCTGAGCTCTTGCCGCTGCCAACTGTTCACAAGTGTTCATAGGAAAATCAATCCAAGCCCGAGATTAACTTAAATGCTTTAAAAGTGTCTTTCACTCAAACAAACAAAAAACAAAACAAAACACTAATTTGTTTGTTTTCACCTCTAACACATGCTAAAAAATGACTAGAAAAACAAGTTAAACATTTAAATTTCCACTGTGTGGACATCTTTAATGGGAGTACTTTTTATACCGTACCTCTTGTTTTTTATATCTGTGGTGAGTATTTTCAGGCACACTGACCCCACAACACAATTGAGAGTGGCTTTCCTGAATGGCAGCATCTGGCAGATGCTACCAAATTTGTACATTCAAGTGGTAAAGGCCAGAGTCTGTCCAGATATTTATAAGTTATGCTAACACTTCATAAAACAGCTGTGATCAGGCCTGTGAATGTGACAGCAAAGCACCTCCTTTTGCAAGCTTGCCACCACACAACTCAAGTGTGTTACTGTCTGCACCCCAAATAGTGTTTAATGTTTAACTACAGTGTAATTAGGGAGGTTGGGCTACTCTGTGATATAGCCTACAAGAGTGATGAGTAATTACAGTCTAGGAAGGGGAGATACAGCCCACTCCTGTTTCATTATAATTTAAGAAAGGAAAATATTATTGTTTTTCCTATAAAAGATCTTGAAGGTATTTGTTACTACTTAAAATAACTAATTACAATGAAATTTATGTCTATATGCTTTTAAAATACTCCAAAGATACTCACTGCTTACTCTCCGTTCCTTTAAAAACTTTTTGAATCTATTTACACCGCACTGAAAATAACACCATGCATTCAGAAACATGACATAAATGTTTAGAAATTACACCATAAACCCCAGGCTGAATAATGAAGGGCTAACTCTGCTTTTACAAATCTAAGTCATCATACTGTCACACTACCACTAGGAGTCACCACAGTCAGGCATTTTAAAACCCATGCAGATGGACTTAACCCTGGCTGTATTTTTAATCGTTATCATACACTGTATTAAAATTTCCATCATATTTATCTATGAATCATTTTGGGTTTTTTTAGATTGAATTATGTACTCATCACACTTTTTATACGTGTGTGTATCACACATGGTTAGGTTAACTGGTAGTTGTGCATAATTATTAATGTGAGACTAAATGATGGTCTGTTAGCCTTGCAATGACAGCTGATCTGTTCACTGTGCATCCCGCTGCTCTTTGCCCAGTGACAGCTGGGATAAGTGGACGGATGAATGGATGGATTTGGCTGGGATGTAAATGACATGGTATTTTGTCTGAGCAGTTTTGCATAAAACTCTGCATGCACTGCACTCTCTGCACTGCAGGGTTGTTGGGATCCATTTAATGGTTTCAACTCATATTTGTGACGTTGTTTGACAAAATTTTTTACATGATTTCAATTTATGCAACACAAAGCAAAAAGTGAATTACAGATTTGTCTGGAGACTGGATTGTCGGGAAGCATCATTCATCACTTTTTTTTTTCTAGTAGGCCGGCTTTTTGTGAAAGGATTATTGTGTGTGCAACTTACTTGAAGCTCATGTGTGAAGAAAATGAGTGCTGAACAAAATGACATTTTGTGATTCGCGTCCTTTCATGTGTGAGGCAGATATTAAATTTGTGGTCAGGTTACGGGCACTTTGTGGTTTGCTTTGAGCAAAAGATGGTTTGCATCGGGTGGTGGTGGGAATGATGAACGGAGGAAGGGTGGGCTGCCTCCTTGAACCTAGCAAGTGGTTCTTAGAAACACATGGGTTCCATAGTGGATCCCTGATCCAACAAAAGGAACCAGACTCTACATGACAGATCTGACATGTACATATGTAACTGTGTGTGTGTGTGTGTGTGTGTGTGTGTGTGTGTGTGTGTGTGTGTGTGTGTGTGTGTGTGTGTGTGTGTGTGTGTGTGAGTGAGAGAGAGAGAGAGAGATTGAATTTACACACACACACACACACACACACACACACACACATTCCATAATATTCATTTGTTAACGCTGGTACTATGTGTGTTTTTTAGGTTTGTTTATGCATTTTCCTTTGAATTCACATCACTTATGCAATGCTGTTTACAGTAATTTTTCATTTTATGATTTATACAGTTATGGTAGAGTAACAGTATATACAGTGCAATGACAGTAATATACACTGATATGCCACAAGAACTGAACACTGATGACCTTGTTATTACACTACAGTGGGTTTCTTACCTTCATGTGGCTACTTTAACACACACCACACCCAAAAACGCTGTTTGAAACCACACAAATTGTTGCTGACCAAGTGGTTTCCTTAACCAGGACAAAAACAACACATGGACAGTTTGAGGAATGCAATAAACGGCTGAAGCTGACCCATCCTCCAAACTTCATCCATCCATCCATCCATCCATCTATCTATCTATCTATCTATCTATCTATCTATCTATCTATCTATCTATCTATCTATCTATCTATCTATCTATCTGATAATGTAATTATTCAGCCTTACCATATATTTATCACCTCTTGGAGGGAAGCATTAACAAGTTTGTCTGTTTTTATTTACCCTGTTTAAGCAGGTTTTAAAGATCAGGGCTCTGATATATAAAAGATGCATCTGCTATTGCAGCTTTGTGAGTCTTCTTCAGCTTCCATCTGCAGCCTGATTGACGCTTCTATTCACCTGTAAGTGCTGCCTTCACGGTGCTTTTCAACGGCTTTTAATTTCAAATGGACATTTCGTTTTGTGGCAATCCCTTTTGACTCGTTGCTTTCACTGCCACTTGGAAGTAGAAATATAGAAAGAAATGTGAAAATAATAACAGCACATGGTCCTGTTTTGCTCTCTCTCCCGGTCTCCTCTGAGCTAGAATCAAAGTGTGACTGTATTACAGAAAAGGCTTTCAGCCGCGGGAGCGTGTTTCCAGACCCAAAAAAGTCACACTGATTTCCCACTACACACAAAATCAAAATGTGTCACAATCAAATCAATCAATATCCACTTGAATTTTTTTTCATCTGGAATGTAGATAAGGAATGCATTTTATGTATTTTTTAAAAACGAAAAAAAAAAAAATCATCTTTTGCTTCTTATACTGTATATATGTAATAACCACAGTCATACCAAAGGCCTGACACTGCACACTGCTCGTGTACGCATGATAAAGAACAGAGTAAGTTTAGTCTTTGTCCTGTGAACATCCCCGTGTCCACATCGGCTCCTATCTAAGGTTCGCTTTGTTTTGGTTACATGGCTGATAGATTTCAGATCAAGTGTCATACTTCGAATTTCCCATGCACGCATGCTGCGGCGGGATGAAACGGAAGCAAAAGCTTTGAAAGAGCTTCTTTCTGGATAAAAGGCGCATTTTTTTTATAACATAAGATGCAGTTTTGGGGTTGTTGGCTCAGAGTGCTGCCGTGCACTTATCTGTAAAACAGCGTCCTCAGAGCAGCAGGTTGTAGTTTAAAGGTCAGGCTGCGGCTGAACGGCAGGAGTCAGCCTAGCCTCGCCGGCACGAGCCTATGAGGGCTGGCAGCAGCGCGCTTAGCTTTCACGATTTTTGCAAAACTGTCAAAGCAAAGAAGAGAGAGACACACACGGCCCCGGAAAAGCGCCCAAACACAACGTGACAAAAGAAAGGAAAATGCATCTGTGATCACAAACAGTGTCTAAAATGACGCTGAAGGACCAACGCATTTTATTTGCCTTTTTCTACTCTTCACGCGAATTGTTTTTACCTTACAGAAAAGCCATCGTGCTTATCCCAGTGTTACTGTACAGAGGTTTCAACGGAATATCTCTTTCAGGGAAATTTCGTAGTAGAAGGTTAGAGATAATAAATCAATCGTCTTAAATTCAATTGCTCTAAAATTAAGAAAAGAAAAGAAAAAAAGAAAGAAATTTTTTTTTTATTTCACCCGATATTTCAAACAATTGCAAAAATGTTAAAAAATAAACGTTTCTTTAAAAAAAAAAAAAAGTGCAGTGTCTTCGTTTTCCGAAACAGGCTGACATGTACAGGGGTATTTCATCCACATTTTTAAAATGCTGTAAAAACAATTTGATGGATGGTCTGCAGGTAAGAGGAGTGTAAACTTAGAACAGAGCTTGTGTGTAAACTGTGCGGCCACACAGTGCTAATCACCTCCGTATCTTCACAGCTCAGGCTTATCTGGCCGCCTGACAGCAGCATGTGCGAACATCCTGCAGAGTGTTAAATGCAATCATCGTCCCATTAAGGTCTGAGCTGGAATCCACGTTCCTCTGCAGCAGCCAGCGCCCGTTTCCCGACCGCTAAGTCTATGTTGATTAGCCATGTAAATACTTAATAAGTTCCCCTTTCCTTCACTGAATGGAAGCGATAATGGGCCGTTACCTTCGCCCGGTCAGGGGGAAAGAAAGACAACTATGGAGGAAAGCGCTGACTTCCTCCCCACGGAACAGCGAGGGTGGATAATGAGATGACCCCCAGCTTTAATACAGCGTGTTTAAGGGTGACATTTTCATTTAGTCATGCAGGAAGGCAGAGGAGGTAACAGGTAAAGCCCCGGTCACACTTTCACCGCACTCATGCGCACAGATTGTTAATCTAATGGTTTCTTTGTTGTTAAGTAGTCCTAAATGGGCCATTAGTGATAGATATTAATGAGCAACAAAATAACCGTCATGTCTGCTCACTGCTCGAGCTTTAGTGCTTTTCTTGCTTTGAGTCAGTAATGATGTCAGAGTGTCCAGAGTGATGGGCACAGCTCACGGAGACCGGTGCACTGGTTTTATGAGGACTTTGATCTGTGCTGAGGGGCACGTTGAAGCAGCCTGTAAACGCTGCTGTGATGTCCTGCACAAAGTCTCGCTGACACCGCGATAATCGGATTACTCTGTAGGAAGAGCCCCCGCGGCCCAGTGACACGTTTCTAAAAGTCTGCAAACACTCTGGATTATCTTAATTGAATTAATTCAATACACAGCTCCGTGGCGCGTTCACGCAGCAAGACGAGCGCAAGGAGACTTGTTGCTGTGACGTCAGCAGTGTATAAGAACAGCCCCGGACTCAGGCAGTTCCCCCAAACCTCCTGTCCGTATTCTCCAGCAGAGAGAGAGAGCACACACGAGTCCCGGAGCCGCGATGACGCAGTTGTAGCTTACGTTCTCCCGGAGCACGGAATCCCGTCAGTCCAGGACGCTCACAGCTGGTTCCCACTTTTCGGAGAGTTCCCGCCGCACACCGGTGTGATGCCCGCCGGGATGTTCAGCATCGACAGCATCCTGTCCGCGCGGCCGAGCTGTAAGGAGCCGCTGCTGCTTCACCGGAGCGGCCCGGTGGTGCTGTCCGCCGGCCTGACGGACTCTCTCTACACTGACTACAACGGACTGTATTCAGCCACGTGCGGGCCCGTGGCCCCCCCGGTGCAGCCCGTGAGCGGGAGCAGGATCGGATATAACGGCTACTACTACAGCCAGCTGCACGTCCAGGGCGCCGCGGCAGGGCCCCCGTGCTGCGGCTCCGTGCCCGGCCTCAGCCCGCAGCAGTGCCCCTGCATCCCCACAGGTAACACGGCCAGTCACAGAGTGTCACAGACTCAGCTAAGACCTACGCAGTGAAGGATCCGCCACGGGAACTTTTTTTCCCCTCACACTCTGTATTTCTCAGAGAAAGCATCTGTGGAGCGAAGTAGCTTCCAGGCCAGAGGGCCCATCAGCCTCTAGGTCAACGCGCGTAATTCCACCGTGAAGTAATTATTCGTTATTAATACAAATTAATTACAATCATGCGTAATATTTCATCGCTTGCGAGCACTATCTTACAATTAAGATTCAGTGTAAACACGCCTGAAATACGCGTTTGTAAAATTATTTCAGACTCCATGCTGCATTTCAAAGCTTTGTAAAAACTCGCAAATGTTCACGTGTGAAGTCTTTTTGTGAGACATTACTGTCGCTGCTGTTTCGCAATCAGGACGAATATCACCGACTTGTTCTGGATTCATACACAGGAAGCAGAAGCGCTCAGGCACGTGCGCGAGCTTAACTTTGAATACAGGAAAGACTGGAGCTGAGCTTTTCCATCGCTGGGATCTGTTTTGGTGTTTCCACACATTCTGTCATGCATAAAACAGCCTCTTCCACAGTTTATTTAATGTATTTTATTTTATTTTTTATTTATTTTATTTGTTTTGTTTTGTAGTAAAAAACGGAGTGCTTTTAATACGCCAAATAATTGAGTGTATATATAGGATTTCCACCCAGCCATGATGTGTGCTGTCTGTCCGTCATGCAGGCTATGACAGCCCGGGCTCGGTGCTGATCTCTCCGGTTCCCCACCAGATGATGTCCTACATGAACATGAGCAGCCTGTCTCGGACCGAGCTGCAGCTCCTCAACCAGCTGCACTGCCGCAGGAAGCGAAGGCACCGCACCATCTTCACGGACGAGCAGCTCGAGGCTCTGGAGGGCCTCTTCCAAGAAACTAAGTATCCGGACGTCGGCACTCGCGAACAACTTGCCCGCAAGGTCCACCTCCGCGAGGAGAAGGTCGAGGTCAGCGCTTTTATTTTTAAAAGCTATCTTCTTTCAAAGCTTTCACTCCACTCATAAACACACTCACGTGCAGTGAGTTCTAAAACCCGGCTGACACGCGCTCACAATGTTATTATTATTATTATTGAATAATAATAACAATAATTAAAGTTTGCTCACCTTTATTATTATTATTATTATTATTATTATTATTATTATTATTATTATTATCTTTTTTTGTTGCTTCAACAAAATTCACAAAAATCACTATGTTAGAGGTTGTATAATATTGAACAGAAATGTAATTTAATTCAATTTTATTAAATGTTTCTGTTTGCAACAGTTTATCTTCTGCCCTGATTCTGAAAACAAAGTCGATGCTTATCTACAATGTGCAGCAAGTAACACTGCTTCAAAGCAAAAACAAAACAATAACAACAACAACAACAACAACAAAACAATAATCATCATCATCATCATCATCACCATCACCATCGTGATAGTTATAGTAATCCATTGAAAACAATAGATTAAGAATAAGGGGCCGGAGACACTGCCAGGTGTGGCTGAGCTGTGGCCGTGCTCAGCATCAGTCGCCACACAGACACGTTCAAAGTGTGCTCTCTCTCTGTCACGCAGGTGTGGTTCAAAAACAGACGTGCGAAGTGGAGGAGGCAGAAAAGGTCTTCATCGGAAGAATCAGAGAACTCTCAGAAATGGAACAAATCCACTAAAACGTCCGCGGAGAAACCCGAAGAGAGTAAGAGCGAGGTGGACTCGGACAGCTGATAACAGAGCGGACCTAACACGGCCTCATCGGCTTGTCCCGTGGAAATCGATGTGGACCCCGAGACATTGTGGTGGTGTGGTGTTGCCATGTTGCACAGTTGTATATATATCTACATTTTATTATTGACTGTGTTCATTATTTAAATTTAATTTAAGCTGCTTTTGTAATGTTCCACACACAGGGATGAGACGCCCTCTGAACTGACTGACATGTGTGAATATATCGTGATGTTCTCTATATGTGATATTTGGATATTAAATGTTGTAATTCTATCATTATTATTACTGTTCTTTTGTCTTTGGCAAAAATAAGAGAAACGTATAAAGGACAGATAAATGTGCGCTCATTTAAACAGTGTGCGCTTTCATTCTGCGCTCGGCGGCAGAACCACAGACTGAAAAGAGCTTGTAAACAGGCTGTGAAATATAGCGCGAAGAAAACGAACGTTCTGGGGTTTTTTGTTTTTAGCTTCCAAAACGTCAGGGCGAAAAGCTGCTGCAGGCCTCCACATATAAAAGCCTTTATGTGAAAGTCAATGAAATGAAAGATGATTTTATTGTTATCACACCTGAACTGTGGCTCTTTTATGTCCCGCTGACGATTTGGGGTTTGTTTAAAACATCTTTTGGGCAATTAGTTAAAAAAAAAAAAACCCAGAACAGGACAGGTTAGAGAGGTCAGGTCGATCATTTTAAATGGAAACCGTGGAGAAAACAACCGCCAACAAACAACTGCAGCTATTTCCTTCATTTTTTTTAAACTTGGTACGTTTATTATCATTGACAAACCAACAACAACAACAGTCCAGAAACGTTTGGCCCGCTCAGCAGATCTGGATCAAAGTGTCAGTGTAAGCTGAAACAGAGGAGCAAAGAGACACCGAGCAAAGAGAAGGTATGAACGCTATCTGCAGAGTGTTGAAGTCTCTCTCTCTCTCTCTCTCTCTCTCTCTCTCTCTCTCCATATACATTGTAGAAAAAATATTATTATTATTTTATTTATTTATTTTTTTACAGTGCCTTTACATTTGCCCTCTTTATGGCCTCCTCTCGATTATTTCCCCCAGTTACAGGGCTCAGCTCACATTGAGCTCCTCATGTCGTTTAGAATGAGCAAACATGAGCAAATGCAGCTGCTGATAAACACAGCATCAAGGTCAGAAATGCCACATACGAGATAAAGGTCAATGTGATTATGAAATAGAGGGCAATGTGATTGCATCAATAAACTGATGCAGTAAACACACAGCTAAATATAATGATTCATTAAATATATCTTCATAGAAATAAAAGTGGCCAGATAAACGAATGGAGTCCGGGCCTCCACGCTTTCGCAATAGCAACTTAATTTTTCGATACAAGTGGAAAAACAATCAAGCTCTAAAATCGGGTTCACCTTTCTCTTTTCAAACACGTGTGGGACATCCACTGTCTTTAAAGTCATAATTCCATATCAAAATGGACTTCTCAAAACTCACCTCTTCAACAAAACCCGCAACCTTTAGCCTTCTTTCTTTTTCTTTTCTGTTTTTTTCCCTACTCTTGTGTAAATCGTCCTCGGGGTTCTTCAGAAAGGCTATACAAATATGTTATTATTATTATTATTATTAATAATAATAATAATAATAATAATAATAATAATAATAATAATAATAAAAACTAATAATAATAAAAACAATGATAATAATAATAAAAATAATGATAACAACTGTGTTGCGCTGGCTATTGCTCTTTTCACATTTTTCAGCTGGAGGCAACAAAATTAAGTGACCCGGACACTCCAGTATGCTCACAGATGAAGTCTGGCAGGTTCTGCTGGTTCTGGTGTGCTGGTTTGGTTTGAGTCTATGATTCTGAGCGATCGTCTTTAGGTGTAGGTATCATTCACGACTCTTTCCTTGATGAAAATGAAACAGTTGGTCACATGTTCTCACCTTTACAGTAACCAGAGCAGCTCTCACACATGTGGCGGTGAGCTCGGAGTTCTGTTTCCATCTTCTGAAAGAATGTTGCCTGTCGCTTCAGAGCAAATTTCAGCAGATGTGGACTATCTGTGCTGAGGAGTAGAAAGATACGGCGCTGGTTTTTCCTTTAGTTGGTTGCTCATTTGTATTGGAAAAAACAATCACGTGTAAACTGACACTTTTATATCAACTGTTAAATCTTACACGAATAAAAGTGTATTCATGAGTAGTTTAGCTTCTATATTTCTGAAAGTTTGTGTTTGTGTACAGCAATGGCGTTCTAAAAGCTATTAAAACTTTGAAATCCACACAGAAAAGACTGCTTGTGATTGCTGTTAGGTCATATTTATTAAAAAGAAAAATTCACACACTTTTTGTGTGTTTTGTGTTGTACCCTTTATTAAAGGGTTTGCGCATTTGTATGTGAAATTTCAAATTTGCTTTATTAAGTGTTCCTAATGAAAGGGTGTTGCATTGGAAAAAGTAGTCTCCATGGCATACTAGGGGTAAAGACTTCTGCTGCATGCAGGTTCTGTTGTAATATAAATGCTAGCACAGCAACGATGACACATTAAGTTAGAGCAGATGAACCAGTCCTTAAGTACATTATTTCTTTCTTATGAATTCAGTTTTCATCAGAGCTCTGCAGACCTGCTGCCTGACCGTCACGCTGTATGCTGTCTGTATCCAGAGGTGAGTGTCTGTGGTGTTTTTTCATGAACACGATTGATTGCAGACTCAGCGATCAATCGATCGCTCTTGATTGATTGATCGATCAATCCACCATCAATCAATCATCTTTCTGACACCATTTTAAAGGAAAATTACTATTAAAACAAAGGTGTTTAATTCACTGAGGACTGAAGTACAGCTGATGTTGCACGAGTTGCTTTATTTAAACGCAGATATTGTTTTGAGGATTTTTACAGATGACACCTAATTATTTGTCATTAACGTTCGCATACTTTCTCTAATTTGTGTTTTGTTCTGTTTGCTGTTCTGTCTTCTCTTTTCCTCTCCATGCCTAACCAGTCGTAGCAGATGCCTCTCCTGGTTCTGTGAGAGGCCGTTTGCTCTAAAAGAGGAATTATTCTCGCACCACACTTTCACATCAAGCTAGTCTGGTTGTTGGGATTTTCTCTCTAATATTGTAGGATATCCATCGTACAGTCTGGAGACTGGAGACAACTGTTAGAGTCAGCTGGTAAAAATAAAATGTAATTGAACTATATATCGACATTCAAACTGGGTAAGATTATTTAATTCCAATTTACATTAAATTAAATTGACACTTAACCTTTCCTTTAAAACTCCAAATACCTAACAGCAGGTAAAAGACTGAACTGAGGATTCTTGCAGGAATAATGAACCTAATACAGCACCAGTGTTATTTTACTTGCAGCCAAACTCTGCTGTAGTGCCAGCATAGATGGAGTCCTCCACCTGTGCAATAAACTGCTTTTATCCAAGCTATGGTTTTAACTACATATTTAAATTTAATTTATTATATTTCACTTAATCTCACTTTATTAGGTCCTACAACGGAGTGCAGAGTCACACTGTCCCTCTGTCATTTTGAGTCAATTTCTCCCCACTGACTTAATATTGTTTTTCAGCTTTTTGTATAGTGTTTTTTTAGCCACACGGTAAAGTCCTCGAGGCACTCAATCCTGTTTGTGCAGTTGTATTAGCTGGGACTATTTACTGAGTTAATGCTTGCCATGTGTTCTCATTTTAAAATATTACATGTCATCATTTTAAAATATTACATATCAAAGGGCACTCTGCCACTCATCCTGAAGCAGAGACATCAGCACACACATGTATCCTTATGCTCTGTCAGTGACCATAAGTGCTGCTTTTCTGGAGGCAGATGATATTGAAAGTCCAAAAAGAAATGTTCGATTTCACTGCAAAAATGATGGCTTTGTATTAAATGTCTTTTATTCCCCCAAATGTTTGTCTTTTCAAATAACATAAGAATTTATGTTTATATTTTTGCTATAATGCTCACTGTAATTTATTCTTGGTGCCTCTGAGAACTTCAGTCGCTAGTCTTATATTATGTCATTTTTGTCATAAACTAGGACCAAGTTTCAGTTTTCCAGAAAAGCAAACAAAAAAAACCACAACCACAACAAAAAAAGCCCTTTAAATATAATACTTTAATAATATGTAAAAAAAAAATAAAATTATATTATACTGAATTAGAATTTTGAAAATTAAAAAAAACATTATGTTAAAAAATGTAGTAAAAATATTGGCACAGTTAAAAATGACAAACAGATCATATGTTTTTATGCATTTATATAGTTATGAACTTGGAAGATTTGGGTTTAATGTTGCATTTTTGGTATAATTCATTTGCCAAAAAATGACAAAACAAAATAAATGAAGTTTAAGATGAATTTGACTGGAAGTATTAGAGCTATTTTTGCAGGTTTTAGACAGACATTAGCACAACAATTATGAAGTGAAAATCTGATATTGTGACAGCCCTAATCTAGACAGAAAAAGCAGTGAAGCTGTGAATCACTTCTTTTGACAACCAGGAGAGAAGCTGGAGTTCAAAGAAGGGAACACAGCTGGCATCAAGAGGAGCACAAACCCTCAAACTAATGAGTACACCACAACACAAACCACAATGTTCAGCTAAACAAGCACGTTGTAAATTAAGAAAGTACAATTTACAGTTATCAGATATCAATTTTTTACACTAATCAGAGCATGCCTAAACATGATGAGGAATCACATCAGGACAACCCAAAGCCTGGTAATGTAGAACAACAAATATGGTTTGAAGTGCATGTTTTTGCTGCCCAGATCCCATCAGTCTATTATACAAAATCAGCTCTAAAAATCATTGTGTTTTCATGGTTATGTTTAGGAAAGTCACACACATGATCAGGGAAAATTATTGCTTAGTTAAAGATTGCAAATAAGTCAATTTCTTTTTAGTTTGACAGAGCATATTTACATTTTCAGTATTTATGCAAATCTTGGTCTAACCTTGACCATTCCAACATGCAAGGACACACAACACAAATCTTCATCGCTGCAGCTCGTGACCTCTACGGTGTCATTCCTGTACGAAACAAAAACATGTAACAATCATATCTCTTTAGTGCATATAGCTCATATAATTGCCATTTTTATGAGTTCGGTCAGGTTTGGGTGGCAAGAAGGTTTCTGGTTTGAACCCCAGCTGAGGTCTTTCTGTGTGAGGTTTGCACGTGTCTGTGAGCCCAGGTGGTTTTTATTCCCCCCACTGTTCAAAGACAACATGTTAGGGTGGCTGCTGTTGAAATTTTTAGAGGATACAATTGTATACAATACTATAAGAATTTATGGTTACAAGTGCTTTGAGTTGTCAGTAGGACTTGAAAGCTCTACATAAATGCCATTCCATTAATCAGAATGAGAGTATAACGTGAAATTACCCAAACGCTGTCAGGAAGATGGTGTACAGAGAACCCTTTGTTCCCAATCTTAAAACCCTAGAACAAGGAACCATTAAGTTCAAAGAAAGTCATGAAATTAAGAAATCATGAAAATGTAAACATTTAAGGCAGCCTTTTAATGTTTTTAGATCAAACACCTTAATTTTTCTCTCTGTTTTTTTTTTTTTTTTTTTATTTTTTTTTTTAGATTTTTAAGTATTTTTATTACATACCACAACAACAGTTTGCTTATAATAATTTAGTTTTAGGTCAACTCAAACACAACTTTGTTTTTCACATCATTATCTTTTGTAGTCACTGAAAAGCACTGCCTCACTGTAATCACAGTCCTTTCAGCAATCACTGTAAAATAACAATAGCATCTTAAATTAATTCACTCTTGGTAACACAGCCAGAAATTCACTTTAAAAAGCTTGGTATTTTACAAAGAGAGCATAAAACATTTTCTGTTTCATTAACTCAGAGAGAAAACATCGCAGAAATTCAAAGCTTTAAGTAAAAAAATAATTTTATACCTGATGACCTGCCTCTTGCCCTATGACAATTGTGATTGTCTCCAGCACCCCAGTGACCCTGAACTGGGTAACTAGAAGAAGATGGATGGATGGGTAATTAGGTTTTCAGTGCCTAATCTAATTAATCACTTTGGGCATTTGTCTTTCCACCACTATAGAGTATAGCTTTTACTCGAGTAAATTTAAAAGAAATTAGAGATTTTTTTTTTAAATTCTCCATCTTTTTTTCCTAACATTATCCTAACTGTCCTAACTGTACATGAATTTAAATAATAAATTCATGTACAGACTTAAATGAAATGGATTACACTTAGTTATTTGCTGACAGAACAAATAAACAAGAATTTTCAAAGTTAGCATTAAACATTTTTCTGTTTTCCATTTAAAACAGAGAGCTATACATGGCTTTTCAATTATTAATAGTACAAAGTGGTGAAAAGTACCTTACATAGATTTTCTTGCCGATCTTGCTTTGATCAGTCTATCAACATTCATATGCCACACAGGCTCCCGTCAAAGAAGAAATCACCTTGCTTTGTGGTGGCTGTACTCAGATCATGAGGAGAGTAACATAGAAGCAGGCTGCTAAAGAGACTTTTTAAAAAACAGATTAGAGCCTGGATCAGTTCAAGCTCCCTGAGACTTGGCACCCGCACAAATAGTGAAAAACACCATCCCAATTAACTCCTTGTATGGACACCAGTGATTTATTAAGTACCTCTGTACAGAGCTCCAGTGAGATCCACAAAGCCCACAGCTAGAGCCATTTATCTTTTTTTCAGCTGCAGTAATTTTCTGTTTCACAAATTTAATGCAACCAGTTTTAAAAAAAAAACATTTTCTTTCTTTGACCTTTTTTATACTGTTCCCAGCACTTGGAAAAACAAAGGTGGAGTCCAAGAAAAATTAGGTATTGAGTTAACTTTCAGAGTAGATAAATCTTTACTCCTTGTGCAAGCATTTTAGGGGAAAAAAAAGAAGTTGTTTTTCATTTTTTTTGGATTCTGTGTAATTTTCTGTGGGTGAGCTGCACTTACGTAAGCCCAGCTGATGATGCTGAGGTCTGATTTATTTACTTTTTTCTAGTAAATACCACCACGTCTATAGTATCTGAGCCTGTGCGTGCGTGTGTGTTTGCACGTATACATACACATATGCATGCATACACATCTGCAGACAGTCAGACACATGCACAAGTGTGTATGCATTGTGCGTGCGTGGATGTGTGTGTGTGTGCAGATGTCTCTAAATGACGCTGTTAGTGTTTGGGGGTCTGGAGAGTTTTAGCAGTCCTGGATTTGGCGGCTGGACTGACAGCTCTTGGGTGGATTCCCTGCTCTAAAGATAGACAGGGGTGTTGGCTGCTCTGTGGTCCACGTCCAGAAACATTTGAGAAAATGGCCTCCCTCATCATGGCAGGCTCAGCCAGTCATAAATGAAAGCTAAGACAAATAATGCATATTTTTACAAAATGTAAACTTCCTCCTGTATTATTACCATATATCACTGGGATGACGTGTGGTTTGAAGTTTGTTTTTGTTTTTGTCCACGACTATCTTTTTGGCCTCTGGATCTTTCTAGAGAGCCTGACTCTTGAGGCCAGATTAAAGTTGGTTGGATACATGGCTACACATAAAGGCATGTACAAATACACAGTGGAAAAAGTCATACCACAGCCATTTAAATACCCAACATGTGGCTGCTCTATGGAGTTGCCTTTTCACTGTCTTACCATCCCTGGTTTTGCTTCCACAGAGATTTGTTGGATTAAAAGCGTTTTCCTTTCATTTACTTTATTGTGTTAGTTATTGGATTTACTGCAAAACCAATAATATTTCAGTTCAATTCAATGCAGTTGTATTTCTCTAGTGTCAAGTCACAACAACTCAAGTCAAGGCAGCTATCAGCTCAATATTTTCACCCTTATTTAGGCCATAGGTTACACAGTACTCAAATAAAACATGCTTTGGTCACAAATATTGTCTGCTGTTAATGCATAAACATGTCAGCATGTGTATGTGGCTGCAGCTCAGGAGGTATTGCAGGTCACATACTAACTGGAAGATTGGTGGTTTGAGCCCTGGCTGCTCCAGTCTGTGTGCCAAAGTATCCTTGGGCAAGATTCTGACCCACATGCTACGCATCCTCCAGAGTATGAAATAAGTTGAACTAGACATGTAAAATGTTGTGATAAGAGTAGAGCAGAATTATATAAGAACCCCTCCATTCAAGTGTTAGCCAGTGCTTGCACTGTTTAGACAGACAACATTGTGTTACTCATGCTGACATCGTGACACTACTTGTAGGTGTGCTACACTACCAAATAGCTGGATGTCCATTTAGCTGGTTAAATTTGTATTTAACCTTTGTACACAGAAACCAAAAAAATAACCAAAATGTTCATTCTGTTCTTGTAACAAACAACAAAAAATAAGATAAAAATAAATGTAAAAATAATAGTAAAAATAATAATAATAATAATAAAAAAATAATAACAAAAAAATTTAAAAAAAAGATATGCTGGATATGAGCGGTGACTTTGTCTTCTTCTTATGCACAATCAGTGCAGACAAGATGACTATTACAAATAGCAAAATCGAATTGAATGCAATTAAATCTAAACATGATTTATCATCTCCCTAGTCTGATATGTACTGATTTATGTCTTTGTGTTTTCCACTTTTCAGAGCTGTTTGAACTTTAAAACTGCCTTTAAACTATGAAATATAGTTATTGTGTTTTAGTTACTAGATGAGTAAAGTAAATATAGAACAGATGTTGGTGCTAAGCTTTTCAGTCAGTCAAAATGTGTTGGACATTTTCTGTCTAGTCACATACAAGGACTGAATTCAAGACCAGTCTTCATCATAGGTACCATAGTTTCCATTATTATAAAAAGAAGAAAAGTATCACCTTTACATGCATTAAAAAATGTCATGTGTCTGAAGAAAACAAAATTGCATCTCTGGGGCACACATGGAATTATAATTTTAGCTCTGTCTGAAAATTCAGAAAGGGAAAGGGAATTTATTATGTTTTACTCACTCTGTCCTGAAACCTCTTTTAACAGAGATTTTTTTTAGAGATTTCTTGGTCCAAGGAAGGATAAAGAAATGTACTTACACTGCAGATGTACACCCCACCACAAACATACATTGTATTGAGCAGCGTCGCAGCACTCCCCACGATTTACAAATACCAAAATGTAAGTATCCTTTTATTGGCCGAGTTAGTGCCCGTGAAACCCCTTAACTACTGTAATGTTCTTTCTGACCAGCCGTGTAATTACACTGCTTGTCACCACACAAATCACAGCACACCCGCCATCTGCTGACTTCAATTAGCCGCTCCCCCTGGCACTCCCGCCTGGCTGGCTTAAAATCACTGAGGAACCTTAAATCTGAGGAGCTATAGTGCAGGTCAAAGCCAGGTGCTGCCAATGCTCACTGATCTCTATGGTGGAGGAGGAGATTATAAAGCCTGTGACAACTCAGGTTTAAACCACCGTAAAAGATTTCAAGGTAAAGCCACGGTAATTCACAAGCCTCCAAAAGAAAGGTTCGTTCTAAAATGTGCATGCTGTAACCTGTAACCATAAATGAAAACTCTGTACTTTCCTGTCATTCTCCTCTTATTTTCCTGTCATTTCTATGTAGCATAAAACTCAACTTAAAGCTTGCTTGTGTTGGGTGATCCAACACTGCAAATATAAACTTTGCTTTCCCTGTTATCAATACATTATTGCTGGCTGTTTCACAGTGGATATTGACTGAAAAGTCTGCAGCCAATTCCTTCAAAGTGACAAAATAACTTTGACATAACTGAAAAAGGAGAGAAGGGACAGAAAAGACGCCATCAAAATATGTTACCGTGGAACTGAATCTCTTAATTTTATTTCCAAGTCACAATTCACAAGCTAAATGTTAATTTTTTTTTACATGCCTTTAAACGATCGAGATTTTTCAGTAATAAATAAAATTATTATTTTTGAATTTTCAAGCGCTTTACTTTATTATTATTATTATTATTATTACTACATCTTTAAAAAAACAAACCAAATGATACAATAAGTGTGTGTGTGTGTGGTTTTTCTTTCAGTTTGTGAGAGAAAGCCACTGGGATGAATGTCTGACCACATATCACCAGCTGATATTGCAGTTTAGAGGGACAGGTTGTGGTTTGGGGGCTGCAGGTTATATAGGGAGAGAGGCAGCAAGAAGAAAGGGAGATACTGATGATGAGTAGGAGGCAGAAAGCAGATTTAAAGAGATACAATGAAAGCCTCTCTAAGAGCAAAATGTGTAACAAGTTGATCAACAGAGAACAACCCTAAAGCATGATTTTTTTCCTAACACTTTGGAGGCTGAGTAAAAAAAACACAAGGTAAGTGTAAAAAGAGTCAAGTCTTAATCGTCAGATTCCACAGCAGCACAAACAAAGTGAAGCTGTTTTCATTGAAAAGCAACTGAAAAGCAAAGCAAGTATAAAAATATCAGAAACACTTCTTACGTAGTTTTCCGATTGTGGAGCCTAAATGCGTTTGCACAGTCAAGTTATGACGACGACTAGTATTCATAGTTAAGATTATAGCAAGTCTCCTGGAAAAGAACATATGTTAATGTAACGTTTAAAAGAAGAGGAAACCAGAGACTGTAATTTAATTTTCTTAAAATGTTTCAACGTGAAAAATACTAAGTGAACAGACAAAATTCACAGAAATGAGACCATTTTGAGAATTACCAAACACCACTCAACATAAAACCAGCTACTGGGTTTTCTGAGAAAGTAATTTCATTGCAAGTTGAAAAGTAGTGTTTTGCTGCCCTCTATGGCTGAAGGTTTCAGGTCTGTTTCCTCTCTGACCCATTGAGAAATAATATCCTCTGGGCAAAATGTTTGCACCAAATTTTGTTATGATCCATTTAGTCAGAACAGATACTGAAACTTGGTTTCCGGAGGTGACTGAGTTTGGGTTTGACCTCTGAAACCAGGCTAAAGTGACTAATTTGACTGCTTTGAACAAAAGTTTCAATATTTTTAAACACAAGTCTTGTTCTTCTCACCTTTTTATTTATAAAGTATTAAGGCTGAAAGAAATGTAGTATAACTGCCAGCCATGGCATTGCTGCAATACAACCGCATGAAAATACTCAATGTAAAAGATGTAACATAATTACAGCACTGACAGAACGAGCTGCAGAGCTTGCATCATTTTATGTGCTACGTGCAAAATTTGATAGTACAACAATGTGACATAAAATGTGTTACATTTAAAATTTCCTAACTTGGCTGTTCAGAGTGTAGGAATACATTCATTATGCTCTACTCACATCAGAAAGTTATTAAAGTGTAGATAACAAGTGTGACTCTATGTGACCACAGGAAGAAGCTGTTGCACTGCTGGGGCTGAAACCTAACCACCTTCAGTCTGAACTGAAGCATCATTTGCTGTTTGACTGTGAACAATCTTGTCTTTGTGTCAGCGAATATAAGCAAATTCTGTAATTACTGATGTAAAGCTCAAGGTTCATGAAAGAAGTCTGCGTGTGCACTGAAGACATACATGCTTGTTGTTACACTCTGTTGTGTTTATGGATCAGCGATGGTGCTGATGTGGATACAAATGTTGAACATTTTAATAAGGAGCAGATTTGAGGATTCTATGATATTAGTTTGGGTAAAATGAGGCTAAATGCATCAGCTCTGTGCTAAAAACAAAGCAGAAATGTTACTTGATTTTTTACTTGCTTTTTAATTCTACTTCAAAAATGAAAGCTAACAAAAATGTTTTTTATTCCATATTACATTATTATTATTATTATTAACTGACTTTTTTCATCATCATTTGTTTGACCCCTCACCCAGGAGCAATTTGCTTTGGGAGACCCTACCAGGGGGCAACAAAAGCCCCCCAACAATATAGCATCTGGTATCACAGTAGAAACAGTGATACCAATAAATTAATGTGAGCCTTGACCCAAACAAGAAAAGCCTGTAGCTCTTGATTTGCTGGGTACGTTGATAAATGACAATGTGGTGATTGAAGTGTTCTTGCAACTTGTCTGGGCCCTTGTGTTTGGCTTCTGGGGGTGGGTATTGCAGTTGTAGGTGTACATGCCCTGCTGACATCTGGGGGAACGCTCACCCTAAGTTCAATCCCACCCTTGGGCTTTCTGGGTTTTTAGCTGCTGCTTGCCTCTGTTACCAACATGATCCAGAAAAAAATTACCACAGCACCACCTGAAACTAAAAAGCAGCATGTTTATGTCAGCCCATCCTCCCCCCACCTACCTCGACTCTATAAGCAGGGGCTCACAGTAGATCACTTGTTTTTGACCCCAGAGTGTCCCCCCTTGTCCTCCTCCACTCTGTCTCCTAGTTGCTGAGAGCAAGGGGTAAATAAAACAATGTGTGGATTAATGATCATGTGATTTGATGGCTATGTTCTTCCAAGGGCCAGAGCAAACCGCTCTCTATTTACCCAAAGGATAAATCAAAATTATGGGCTGTATCAACAACAGAATTGCACTCCCTGGACACACACACACACACACACACACACACACACACACACACACACACACACACACACACACACACACACACACACACACACACACACACAAAACCCCAGAAAAAGATCATCAATGGAAAAGACTACACCATGAATTGCAAAGAGTCTCTTCTGTCTACTTATCTGATGATAGGTGCTTCTTCACATGCGAGAATGTGATACATTTTTCAGTTAAATGCACAGAAATTAAGAAAGCCACTGCTGCTTGTGTTACATAGAATTTTTAAAACACCTATTTAACCTTTATTTTTTTTTTATATAACTGATTATGTGTTTTTTAGTCCGAAAAATCATTTGCACACTTTATTTAGGGTCTGCTCACAAGTCTTTTTCCAAGCTATTAACCACCTTTCATGGTCTTCATCACTGAAGACATGGACTTTTTCCAGATTTATTTGTCACTTGATAAGAATGGATGAGGGGTGGGGGGTTCTGGCACATCAGGCACAATCTGTTCATATGATACCAGCAATTGCAATGTTTTTGTGTAGTTGGCTAGTATTTTGCAGGTCACAAGTAAGTCTCATATCTTTGCTATGTAGTCATGTCCCAAGCCAAAACCAACAAGTCAAGCCAAGTTCAAGTCCTAAACAAGTCAATATTTGTCCATCAGCTCATCTACACTGCCAAATGCACCTTTTCCTTCTGCAAAACTGGCTGACAAATTTACTCCACTGAGTGTTAGTTCATACTCCCCACACATTTATAACACTGTTTTTAGCATAATATTGTAATGTGACTCATTTGAGTCAATGAGTGTGAAAAAGGCCCTTTTCCAACAAGACAGTTCCATAGCTTCCACACAAAAAGTTTTATAGTAAATTAAAAATGGACTGGTTCTTATGTAGAGCTTTTCTACTCTGCCCGAAAACTCAAAGTATTTAGGACTTTGCAGTTACTAAGCCAGGAGATTGTTGGCAACTTTTATACACTAGCAACACATCAACTTTGAGTGTCGACGCGCTGCTACCACCTGGTGGCTGAGTTTCTGTGGTTCGTAAATATCTCCAATTTATAATATTAACACTTGTTGAGCATCTTGAAAGGAAGAAATTTCACCAACTCACTTGCTGCGGTGGTGACAGTGATACTACAGTACCACACTCGAATTCAGAAAGGTCTTCACAGCAACCCATTCTGTCACAAATATTTGTTACATTTAAGACTGCATGGCTTGGAACTTGAATTTATACATCATTGGCAATGGGTCTGAAAACACTGGAATTCAAAGATTCAGAGATTAGGAGTTTTGTCCCAAGAGCTAAAACTAACACAGAACCTAAACACATTCAAGCAGTTCTATAGCCTGTGTCTCAACCTCTTCTCCTGTATCAGAGAAAAACGCTTGTACTTGCAGATTCTCTGTATTAATACTAAATACAAAATGGTTGAGAGTCCCAGGTGTTTAAGCCCTAGTGGGAGTTCTCCCTTAAGAAGGTAGTTGACCCACTATTGATCATCTGCCTCATGAGCCAAAGTGTGAAAAAAGGCATGGGTCATTATCTGCAGAGGTTTCGAGTGAAACCCTTGTGAAACAAAAGGATACAAAATTTCTGGGTGTGATAATAGATAACAAAATCTGCTGGAAACCTCATATAAAGTATGTACAAGCTAAACTGTCAAGAAGTGTCTCCATACTGAGTAAAGTTAAATATTTTTTGCCTTCCAAATCACTCCGGGTACTTTACTGTTCACTTATATTGCCATATTTGGAATACTGTGCGGAAATTTGGGGAAACACATATAAAACTTCACTTCAACCAATATGTAAAATTTTAAAAAAAGCAATCAGGATAATTAGTAAAGCTGGATATAGAGACCATACTAACACCATGTTTTTGAAATTAAAAATATTGAAGTTT
Source organism: Simochromis diagramma (assembly GCF_900408965.1). Taxonomy (NCBI): domain Eukaryota; kingdom Metazoa; phylum Chordata; class Actinopteri; order Cichliformes; family Cichlidae; genus Simochromis; species Simochromis diagramma. Next base: position 2,844,896 of record NW_024387170.1, read on the forward strand.
ATGGATCTTATAAAATACAAAACGGCAAAAATTATGTATAAAGCTAGATACAATATGTTACCAAGAAATATACAGAGGATGTTCTATGACAGAGAAGGAGACTATGAACTAAGGGGTAAATTGAATCTGAAGATTCTTAAAGCACGGTCAAATGTTAAAACCTTTTGCGTAACTATTTATGGAGTAAAACTGTGGAATAGCTTTACTGCAGAATTACAGCAATGCTCAGGAATTGGCAAGTTCATAAAGACACTTCGAAAATTACTCTTGGAAGGATATGATATTGAAAAAGACAATCACCCATTGTATGTATAAATATGTCAACTCGTATTTAAATTATAAATATCGTGCCAGCCTTGTTGATATAAGTTTTCTTGTGTATTGTGTGGAATATGTGATGAGGAGAATTAGGTAAATATGTGGGATTAATAAGATGTTGAGCAGGGGTAGGAGTTAATAAGTATGTGCATACTTCTTCCTACTCCTTTTCAGACCAAACAACTGTTATCTCATGTTAGACGAATGTGTTTTATTTTATTATATTTTTCTTGTTTGTCTGTACAAATACGTGTGTGTGTGTATATCTACACATATATTCATATTCGTAAATGAAAATACATGTAGACGAGTATATATTGGGTTTTTTTTTGTTTGTTTTATTATGTCTGAAATAAATAAAGATACAGATACAAATACAAATACAAATACAAATACAAACCTTGCCTCACTGTATCATGTGACCCATTGAGATCAACTGATGCAAGATGTAAGTGGGCGTTAAGGAAGGGATCTTAAATCTCTATTATAGAGGTGGCAGACAGTTGGCGTCCTAAGGCACCTCCTCTGTTTATCATTTAGATGCAAGTGTAAATAAATTATCTTTAGACTAAAGACCTATGCTCAGTGTTTCATGTCTTTCAGCATGTATGTCCTATAGAGCTTCTCCTGAAGCTGAAGAACAGCTGCATCTGCTTGAGGCTGACATACAGGGAGTAATTACTAATTGACTTTTGCATTAGATTTGCTTGTCAGGCTGCCAACTTCTGCTTTAAATAACTAGTGGATGGATGTTTAGTGCTGAGGAGAGAGCATGCTCTGGATGCAGAGATGCAGAGGCATATTCAAATCACAAATGTTTAAACTGTTGTTAAAATCTTTGTCTACACAGGCTGCCTGTGCCCTCTTGTGGAATAAAGCTATAATTACAATGAATAAATGATCCGACTTGTGTAAATATACAACACCTGCCTCATTTCTCTCTTAGAGTGTTTCCTTATTTTTACACTTGTGATTCTAACATGTATATAAGCAGACACGACTAATTCCTATCATCAATCATGGGCTATTATACTTTATAGATGAGTATATAATGATCATAATCTTATGTCACTACAATTCCTCAGCCAGTTTCTTCTCACAATTTGCATGGATGTGAGGAAAAGTGTATGAAATGTGCTACTCCCTGAACAGAACCAGGCTCAGAGAGTGGCACAGTTTATCAAGTGCTTGTTTATACAATATAATACATACATTACACACTTATAATTAATTATACCATCCTCATTATCAAGCACTTTTTAACACACACACACATGTAAAGATAAAACATTGTATGTTTGCTTTCTCTCTTTCAGGTGCTGTTATCTCTGAGACTGTGTTTTGTTGCAGCACTTGGTGAACCGTTGTGCTCATCCCCTTTTTTCTCTTTATTCCTTTTTTCTTCCTCTCTGTCAGCTCTGGCATTATTACACAAGATATACATTAATGAGAATAATAAAAAAAAAACTTTGAAAAATAAATAAAAAGAATAAGAAACTGGGCAACAAGAGGAGCCTGTGCAGATTTTATAGAGCTCCTCTTAGCAAAGCAAGTGTTCTTGGCACATCAGGGCATTTAGATCATGACACTGCTAAAGCCAACAGCCTCCCACCTAAGCAGCTACGCTTCTTCTTCTCAGCAGGCTCGCCACAACTTAGTGCACTGCTTTTGTCCTTCTGGTGAAATAACATCATTGTTTGATTTGTTGTTACTTGATTGCTTTAAAGCAGGTTTTAGATGTATCCTTGATCCAACACAGCTGATTTAAATGGTTAAATTACTTCCTCAACATGTTTTGACATTCTCCAGAGTCCTGGTAATGAACTAATCATTTGATTCAGGTGTGTTGACCCAGGGTGATATCTAAAACCTGCAGGCCCTTGAGTTCCCCAACCCCTGCTTTAAAGGCACAGTCTGTAAAATTTCACAACTAGATGTCAGTAGATTGCAGACAGCTGAATTCTTTGTTAGTGATCTTAATTCATGTGCATAATTGTAGCTTTAGTGACAGCTGTACTACAAACATATTTTAGTCAGCCATGTTTTCACTAGAAATTTATTAGGAATAAAATTATCTTAGTGGGTATCTTAATATCCCCTCGGCTTGCTGCCTGTACGTTGAGGTTTCTCCTGGTGGATAAGAGTGTTTGTTCCCTGCACCATCAGGTCTGGGAATGGGTCCTGGTGGTTTTCTGAGCTTATACGCTGAACAACGGAACAAGAACAACTTCTTGGAGTTCCTGGGCGGGGTTTGAGGGTGTTCCACCTAGGGACTCTGTGATCCTACTGGGAGACTTCACGGCTCATGTGGGCAACGACAGTATGAACTGGAGGGGAATGATTGGGAAGAACGGCCTGCTAGATCTGAACCCGAGTGGTATTCTGTGCAAACCACAGTTTGTCCATAAAGAACACCATGTTCGAACATAAGGTTGCCGTTACGTGCACGTGGCACCAGGATACTCTAGGCCAGAGGTCAATGATCCATTTTGTAATCATACCATCAGATCTGCAGCCATATGTTCTGGACACTTGGGTGAAGAGAGGGGCTGAGTTGTCAACAGATTACCACCTGGTGGTGCATTGGGTGATGGAGCACATCTTCAACCTGAGCCTGAGGGGAGAGTTCCACAGCTCTGGAAAACCTCTTGTGTGGTACCAGTGCCAAAGACTCTACGTCCCAAGGACCTCAAGAGCTACAGGCCGGTGGCTCTGACATCCCTGATGAAGATCCTAGAGCGGCTGGTCCTGGCTCAGCTTCGGCCCCTGGTGAGCTCATTATTGGACCCACTTCAGTTTGCCTACCAGCCTAGAATTGGAGTGGATGATGCCATCATTCACCTCCTGCATTGTTCCCTCTCTCACCTGGAGACCACTGGGAGCACTTTGAGAATCATGTTCTTTGATTTCTCCAGTGCCTTCAACACCATTCTTCCCACAGTCCTGAAGGACAAGCTGGAGAACACAGGAGTGGACCATCACCTCACAACATGGATACTGGACTACCTGACCAGAGTACGTGAGAATTAAGGGCTGTGTGTCAGACAGGGTCATCTACAGTATGGGGACCCAACAGGGAACGGTTCTGCCTCCATTCCTCTTCACCATCTACACTGCAGACTTCTGCCACAACTCCACCCAGTGCTTCCTGCAGAAGTTCTCTGACGATTCTGTAATAGTTGGCCTCATCACTGATGGGGACGACAGGGAGTACAGAGAACTGACCCAAGGCTTTGTGGACTGGTGCTAGCAGATCAACACTAGAAAAACCAAGGAGCTGGTGGTACACTTCCACAGGCACAAAAATCCTCCAATGCAGCCACTAAACATTCAAGACATGGACACTAAGGCTGTGGACAGCTACAGGTACATTGGTGTTTATCTGAACAATAAACTGGACTGGACTCACAATTCAAATGCTCTCTACAGAAAAGGCTGTACCGCTGCGGAGGCTCAGGTCTCAGTGAAGGGCCCACTCCTGAAGACCTTCTATGACTCTGTGGTGGCCTCAGCCATCTTTTACGGTGTGGTCTGCTGGGGCGGCAGCATCTCTGCCCGGGACAGGAAGAGACTGAACAGGCTGATCTGGGGGGCCAGCTCTTTTCTAGGATGCCCTCTGGACCCAGTGGAGGTGGTGAGTGACAGGAGAATGGTGGCTAAGCTGTCATCCCTGTTGGACAACATCTCCCACCCCATGCAGGAGACTCTGACACCACTGAGCAGCTCCTTCAGTGGCAGGCTGCGGCACCCACGATGTGGGACGGAGAGATTCCGCAAGTCTTTCCTGCCAACTGCTGTCAGACTCTACAACAAAGACTTTACAGATGATCACACACACACACACACACACACACACACACACACACACACACACACACACACACACACACACACACACACACACACACACACACACACACACATCCAATACACCAAGACAGCCTTCACCCAGTCTCTGTAATGTGCAATAGTACCAGTGCAATTTTATTCGAACTTGTATAGTATTTTTATTCTATTTTGTATATTACTTTATTCTATTGGATAAAATATTTTATCCTATTTTGTATAGTATGTTGTTCTATTTTATTTTATTCTATTCTATTGGGGGTTTTTTCTTAATTTTTGCTGCTCCTAACTTTATACTCTCCACTTTCGGCCGTGACCAAAACATTTCCCACTTTGGTACTTATAATAATGGTTTATCTCATCTCATCTTACCTTCATCTGTTAGCCTCTGACTATATTTTTCCTGAGTTTTACACTTAACATAAAATTTGCAGTTCATTTATCTGAGCTTTTCAACCTAAAACAGCTGTATGCTCCGGCAACCATTGATCACTGGTTGATGAAAAGTATGAGGTAAAGCCTGGAAAGCTGTAAGATTATTGATCGTCTCGTTTAATACTTAACAGGTTTCAAGGCAATCTGAGTTCCAGATTTTCGGATCTACTTGACAATCACCCAGTGTGTCCCAAAAATGTGTCATTTGATCTGGGTAAAAGAAAAGCCAACACTAATCCAAAAACCGGTGTGATGTTTCATGAATTCACTTAAATGGCAGCTAACATGCATGTATAAATATTCAATGTTAATTTTCAGGTGAGCTGAGTACAAGGACAGCAGGATATGTTTAAAAAAGTATGGGGGGATAAAGTGTTATAATTTGTGACTGCAGTCTTCTCCTCTGACCCCAGAAATAGTGCGGTGTTGGCATCAGTTCTCATGTCTAATCTCCAACTGCTAAGTGAGTAATTGGAAGTGAGAGCTTATGTATTTTGGTAATGAGCTGACAGCATATTTCCACTCCTTGCCCCAAAGGTTTATCTAATCAACATGGTCACTCAGTTTCTCTGTTAGTGACAGCTCTCGCCACAATGACCATGAGAAAACAAAGTGTCAAACAGTGAAAAGGGTGTGTGTGTGTGTGTGTGTGTGTGTGTGTGTGTGTGTGTGTGTGTGTGTGTGTGTGTGTGTGTATTTTGGGTGGGCTTCAACTTCTCCCCCAACAGTGTTTCAACATCACTCCTTTTTGTCCGTCTGCAGCACTGGACAGGAAGCTGCACATGATAGATAACTTAGATGAATATGCTTAGTATGAATGCAACCTTTATATGTTGTGAACTGGAAGCCCCAAGTTCACAGACACATACCGCAACATTTAGTACTAGATGATGAGTGTTTTCGTGAGAAAAACTGGGGTGGCTGTAGCTCAGGAGGTAGAGCTGATCATCTACTAATCGGAAGGTTGGTGGTTTGATCAACAACTGCTCCAGCCTGCATGCTGAATATCCTTGGGCAAGATACTAACCCCAAGTTGCTCTCTGATATATCCATCAGAGTATGATTATGTGGGAATTTTAGATATAAAGCATTTACAGAGAAAACGCACAAGAAAAAAGTGTTTGTGAAATATGTGAATGAGACATGTCATATAAGGTGCTTTGATTGCTCAGTTAGAGTAGAAAAGTGCTATATAAGAACCAGTCCATTTACCAAAATGTCTATGGTGACTATTTAAGAGAAGAAAATGACTGCATGTGCATAGCATTGGGAAGCCTTTGGAGACAAGATTTAACATGCAAGATTTAAATTTCCAATCTATAAAAATTTACTTGCTGAACAGTTCTTACATTTAAAAATAACTTTTCATCTTCGTCTCTTTATCTTGCTTCTTCTATTAGTTTTGCATATTAACAATTTTCCCTTCCTAGGAAATACAGCAGCTGTATCTTTGACTAGCAGACACATCTGGTGACAAACCCTCAGTAACCATAAGTAACAGTTTGTGTTTTTGAAAAGTTTAATGCGAAGTTACCTGGCACTGAAACTCTTTGGTCACTCCTCTTCTGCAACTATCTAGATTCACACAAGTTTAAAAAATGATGTTTTGAGGCTGTAAAAAATGAAAATGTTCAATCGCAAGAGCTTCCAAACTAGGAGTATTCCTTCATGTTTATTATGCAATGAATTAGATACAACAGATCAGAATGAAACCGTCACACTGGCAATTGATTTAAAAAAAACACAAAACATTTGTGCTCGGTCTGTGTTCTTAAAGTGAACTGCTTGGGAATTCTTGTTGGATTAAGAATGCTAAAACTGAGAATACACAGAGCTCAGAGGTGAAAAGGCAAGTGGTACAATCAGGATCCTGTCTTTTTAATCTGTAACTCAAGCTGATGGGCCTATGTGGGAAATCAGCTTTGGCTGAAGGCTTCACGGATTAGACTCTATCTTCCATGCTCCCTCGGTCCCTCAAGGCCAGTGCTCCTGACCGCAAAGCCTCAGCCCCATATCTCCATTTAGGGATACATAGGCACATGAGAGGTCACAGTGGATTGTATATGGAGGTGTTCCATTTTAAATACCAAAACAATTTCCCTCTGGCCTGTTGAAAGCCTGTTTTGAAGGTCATCTGCCACTTGTGACATCAGTGAACCCAGAGTAACCTGCAAAGGGGTTTAGGGCTGCTCTGGACCTGCTGTGGGACTCAAATGCTGCAAACCATAGGCAAGAATGCATATAATACAGTTGTGTCATCAACATCAGAGGCTATCCCAGTGAGTGTTATATGTTTTCTGAAGTAATTACAATCACAGCCATGAGCTCCCCCCCCCCCCTCCCCCCCATTCGTCCTTGCAGTAATCTGGAGTACTGGCAATTGTACTGCTGAGGATCTGCTATCTGCAGCACAGGGCACCAACCCATGCGTGACCATGTGTAATATAATCAAAAAGTCAGAGCTGTGTTTTATACAACCAATCAGAGCCAATCAGTGTGAGCCCAATGTGTGATGGGAAGGTAGAAAGGGGAGTATAGGGTTTGCTGGGGCCCCAGTTGAGTGTGTTACTCATCAGTCTCCAAGGCACAGCGCTCTGTTTGGATTGCTGTGTTTGGATAAAGCAGATTGGTTTGCACTTAACCCTGTAATATATGCAAACTATTCTCCTGATAATACTCTTTAAGGCTGCCCAGTCACCACTGTGGCAGATACCGTAAACGTGACACAGCTTGAAGAAAAATGGCACATAATAAATTGTGACAAAGTCAATGAGTCAGGCAGAGTCTGTGTAGCCCCCCCCAACACACACACACACACGCACACACACACACACGCACATGCACACACACACACACACGCACACAAACACAGTTATATTTCCATTACATCATAGGGCATTTCATTGACCTATTTTTTTTTTACAGACTAACCTTTTTCTCTCTTAAACCAAGTTAATTAAAAAATGTATTGATTTATGGTGTGGAGGTTGTTTCTTGCATATCTAGAAGATGGATGTGCCAACAACATTGATGCGTAACTAGATTAATGTTCTCACAACATGAGCAATATAAGTAAGCAGATACAACACTCTCCTCTGTAATGTTTCCAGTAAGGATATAAAATATGGGATTGCGATTTACAGATGCCGGTCAAGAGTGTGTATTTGCATTATAGTGCACATTTAAAAATAAAATTAAGTAAAAATTGTTCAAGTTTTAAATTGCAATTTTCATTAATTTCTCACCAGACTTATATATAACAATAAAGCATACATCAAAATATTAATCATAGTATTCATTACTGCAAAAACACACAGAGAAGTCTGTATAAACAGTAACTGATGATAAACATGCTGGATTCTCTATGAGTCATGATAAATACAAGGGAAAGTAAGGCCCTGATGCTCCAGAGGAGACATGCAAATTAAACAGGCAAATAAATCAATTTTTTAGTTCAGTTCAATGCTAATGTATATATTTTTATTTAAATCACAGCAAAAGTCATCTAATGGCACTTTATATTGTAAAGGAAAGACCTTACAATGAGTCGTAGATGAAGGGAAATTGTCTTAGCATGGTGTGAGGGTAGAATGGAAATCAGATGGGTTGGCAAAATCAAAGCCGCTTCAGGTGTTACACTCTGGAGTATGTATTATATATGGTTAAAATACATCAAATGTAGGAATTATACACAGTAAAGACAGACAGGAAAGTATACTATTCTTTCATATGAACATAGTCTGTAACTTTGTTATTACCATATTTTTTGGGCTATAAGGCACACCCAAAATCCTTTAATTTTCTCAAAAATCGTCAGTGCGCCTTATAATCTGGTGCGCCTTATAATCTGGTGCGCCTCATAAGGCGCATTGAGCAAAGCAGAAAACAGACCCATTATAACAATAATAATAATAATGGATTGCATTTATAAAGCGCTTTACAATTCCACTATTCATTCACTCTCACATTCACACACTGGTGGAGGCAAGCTACAGTTGTAGCCACAGCTGCCCTGGGGCAGACTGACAGAAGCGAGGCTGCCATATCGCGCCATCGGCCCCTCTGGGGCGCTGAGTGCGCTTCATGGTCCGAAAAGTACAGTAGCTTTAGACCAAAAGATTCAACATTTCAGTTACATAACAAATTTGAATTTTGATGTTATGTACTGTATAGCCTATATAATAAATAAGCATGTAGTCCTCTGTGTCCCTCTGTTCCTGTCTTGTTATTGTCTAATCCGTATGTGTGTTTCCCGGTTCAGTTCAGTCAGCTTATGTTCTGTCCATCCAGTCCTTATAATAAACACTATCCACATCCTCAGCCAGCAAGTTCTGCATTTGGGTCCTCTCTCTCCACACTGATGCTGACAAAACTAGAGTGGCAGTAGGGGTAGGAAGAGATTAGTGACTCTACTGTGACTCTGCTGTGGTATAGCCCACCACAGCAGATCTGCCCCACCTACAATACTAGAAACAGTAAAATGTAAAAACTGCTATATGTACAAAGACATTATTTATTACTATTTGGTGTTATTCTTAAAAACCACATTTACTTTACCGTCCTCTGTTAATGATCTGCGGGTGCAGATCATGTGAGGCAAGGTGCAGACCCAGGCACAGACAACGCATGGAAATGGGGAACTTGAAAACAAAAGTGAGCCTTTTATTGAGTGTTGATAATAATAATGGATTGCATTTATATAGCGCTTTTCTAGACCCTCAAAGCACTGTACAATTCCACTATTCATTCACTCTCACATTCACACACTGGTGGAGGCAAGCCACAGTTGTAGCCACAGCTGCCTCGGGCAGACTGACAGAAGCGAGGCTGCCATATCGCGCCATCGGCCCCTCTGGCCATCACCAGTAGGTGAAGTGTCTTGCCCAAGGACACAACGACTGAGACTGTCCAAGCCGGGGCTCGAACCGGCAACCTTCCAGTTAGAAGACGAACTGCTAACTCCTTGAGCCACGATCACAAGAACACAAAAATAACCTAAACTGCAAAAGTACTAAGAAACCTGAAAACCTTAAAGAAATGAGAGGAGGGGAGCAGAGACTTGGACAAAGGGACAAGGGAAGTCTGAAACAATTTTTACACAGAGGGATGACAAGGAAAGCAACAAATTAAGTATAATGAGACAGGAGAAGCCACTGAACACAAAGCACATGAGACAAGGAACTGGCACCAAAGGTGGAAAGTAATGAATTACATTTATTTGTGTTACTGTAATTGAGTATTATTTTTGTGTATTTGTACATTTTAAAGTAGTTTTTAAAATCTGTAATTGTACTTTTCCTTAAGTATGTTTTTGAAAAAGTATTGTAATTCACTACATTTTCAATCACACCTGTTACTGAGTGAAAAAACATAGCGCTTTGGACTCGGAAATACTGCAGGGAATAATGGGTAGAAGAACAAACTGGCGCTAAGGTCAGAATAAAGATGGAGACGGAGGCCGAGGCCGCCTCAAAAGGGAAAGGACCCAAATGCTGGGCGCCGAACAGCACGTAAGTAGTTTCAGTGACAACGTTTATTTTCTCAGTAAGTGTTCACAATCAGGAAACTGGAATGTGAGTTTAACAAGTGCTAAATGCCACAATTAAACCAAAGGGGTTTTAAGCAGCCTGGGCTAAGTAAGCAATCTGGTTGTTGGTCAGTGGAAACAGCTGTTCCAGGGATTGGGCTGGAGGGAGACTCAAACTGGGTCCGGGGCAAGGGTCAGAGTCACTGTAAATAGAGTACAGACGTTCAGGTATGGTTCGAGCAAGCTATTCAATTCAATTCAATTCAATTCAATTTTATTTATATAGCGCCAAATCACAACAAAAGTCGCCTCAAGGCGCTTCATAGATACAGAGAAAAACCCAACAATCATATGACCCCCTATGACCCCCTATGAGCAAGCACTTTGGCAACAGTGGGAAGGAAAAACTCCCTTTTAACAGGAAGAAACCTCCGGCAGAACCAGGCTCAGGGAGGGGCGGGGCCATCTGCTGCGACCGGTTGGGGTGAGAGAAGGAAGACAGGATAAAGACATGCTGTGGAAGAGAGACAGAGGTTAATAACAGATATGATTCAATGCAGAGAGGTCTATTAATACATAGTGAGTGAGAAAGGTGACTGGAAAGGAAAAACTCAATGCATCATGGGAATCCCCCGGCAGCCTACGTCTATTGCAGCATAACTAAGGGAGGATTCAGGGTCACCTGGTCCAGCCCTAACTATATGCTTTAGCAAAAAGGAAAGTTTTAAGCCTAATCTTAAAAGTAGAGATAGTGTCTGTCTCCTGAATCCAAACTGGAAGCTGGTTCCATAGAAGAGGGGCCTGAAAACTGAAGGCTCTCCCTCCCATTCTACTTTTAAATACTCTAGGAACAACAAGTAGGCCTGCAGTGTGAGAGCGAAGTGCTCTAATAGGGTGATATGGTACTACAAGGTCATTAAGATAAGATGGGGCCTGATTATTTAAGACCTTGTATGTGAGGAGCAGGATTTTGAATTCAATTCTGGACTTAACAGGAAGCCAATGAAGGGAAGCCAAAACAGGAGAAATATGCTCTCTCTTTCTAGTCCCTGTCAGTACTCTTGCTGCACACTTTTAGGAGTCCTCATTCACTTCCGCAAGGAACCTGTAGTGGTGGCAGCAGACATAGAACAGATGTTCTATTGTTTCAAAGTCTGCCATGATCACCGGGACTTCCTATATTTCCTCTGGTTTGAGGACAATGACCCCACCAAGCGCATCACGGAGTATAGGATGACCGTGCACGTATTCGGCAACAGCCCCTCTCGCGCTGTTGCCATATACGGCTTGAGAAGAGCAGCTCTGCAAGGACAGGAAGACCAGAGTGCAGAAGCAAAGCAGTTTGTTCTAAAGAACTTTTACGTGGACGATGGTCTTGCTTCCTTCTCCACCAATGAGAACGCCATCCAAGTCCTGAAGGAAACCAAGGAAATGTTAGCTGATTCCAACATACGGCTACATAAGATAGCTTCCAACCACAACATAGTAGTGGAGGCGTTTCCACCTGAGGAATGTGCTAAAGAGCTGAATGACCTAGAGCTAGGTGTGGATCTGTTGCCTATGCAGAGAAGCTTAGGTCTCAACTGGCACCTTCAAACCGACAGCTTTACCTTTCTTGTCTCTCAGGAGGAGAAGCCTTTTACCCGTAGAGGTATTCTCTCCACAGTTAACAGCATTTTTGACTCATTGTGGTTTGCGGGTCCTATAAGTAGTCCAAGGCAAGGCTTTATTCAGAGAGCTATGCATTGAGCATTGCAATTGGGACGCCCCAATACCTGCTGTAAAAGTGGAAGTCTTGGAGAGACTCACTGAAGGCACTCAAGTAACTTCACATACCAAGGCCATACCTACCTGTTTCCCCTGCTTTCCACACGGCACAGAGAGTTATGTGTCTTTTGCGACGCGTCCACCATGGCCATCTCTGGCAGTTGCCTACCTCAGGGCAGTTTATGATGAAGGACACTGTCTTGTAGGATTCTGCATGGGGGAATCTAAATTCCCATACTGTGCCCCGTCTAGAGCTTTGTGCGGCTGTACTAGCAGTTGAGCTGGCCGATATCTTGAGGGATGGGCTAGATGTGGAAATCCACACAGTGAAGTTTTACACTGACTCCAGAGTTGTGCTGGGCTACATCTGCAACACCAACCGGAGGTTTTATGTGTATGTTGCTAACAGAGTAGCACGCATCCGGAAGTCTTCACAGCCTGAACAGTGGCACTTTGTCAGTTCAGAACACAATCCTGCTGACCATGGTACCAGACCAGTTCCAGCTGCACTGTTGAGAGATACAAACTGGTTTTCTGGGCCGATCATTTCTTGAAAACGACGAGCGAGTTGCACTTACCCCACCAGAGTTCTTTGAGCTCGTTGAACCAGACGGGGATGCAGATGTGCGTCCACTGATAGCAACCTTTGCTACAGGAGCTTCTGAAAGACAGCTTGGTTCACACAGGTTCGAGCGTTTTTCCAGCTGGAAGACACTTGTATGTGGCATAGCAAAGCTCATCCAGAAAGTCAGATCCTGTGCTAAGATCCTGGAGGGAGATTTGACAAAGGTAGATGAGCGTACACAGGCAAGAACAGTGCAGGGAGTGCAGAATTATTAGGCAAATGAGTATTTTGTCCACATCATCCTCTTCATGCATGTTGTCTTACTCCAAGCTGTATAGGCTCGAAAGCCTACTACCAATTAAGCATATTAGGTGATGTGCATCTCTGTAATGAGAAGGGGTGTGGTCTAATGACATCAACACCCTATATCAGGTGTGCATAATTATTAGGCAACGTCCTTTCCTTTGGCAAAATGGGTCAAAAGAAGGACTTGACAGGCACAGAAAAGTCAAAAATAGTGAGATATCTTGCAGAGGGATGCAGCAGTCTCAAAATTGCAAAGCTTCTGAAGCGTGATCATCGAATAATCAAGCGTTTCATTCAAAATAGTCAATAGGGTCTCAAGAAGCGTGTGGAAAAACCAAGGCGCAAAATAACTGCCCATGAACTGAGAAAAGTCAAGCGTGCAGCTGCCAAGATGCCACTTGCCACCAGTTTGGCCATATTTCAGAGCTGCAACATCACTGGAGTGCCCAAAAGCACAAGGTGTGCAATACTCAGAGACATGGCCAAGGTAAGAAAGGCTGAAAGACGACCACCACTGAACAAGACACACAAGCTGAAACGTCAAGACTGGGCCAAGAAATATCTCTGTGACTGATTTTTCTAAGGTTTTATGGACTGATGAAATGAGAGTGAGTCTTGATGGGCCAGATGGATGGGCCCGTGGCTGGATTGGTAAAGGGCAGAGAGCTCCAGTCCGACTCAGACGCCAGCAAGGTGGAGGTGGAGTACTGGTTTGGGCTGGTATCATCAAAGATGAGCTTGTGGGGCCTTTTCGGGTTGAGGATGGAGTCAAACTCAACTCCCAGTCCTACTGCCAGTTTCTGGAAGACACCTTCTTCAAGCAGTTCCACTTTTTGTTCACTTTTTCTTGCTGAGCCTGAGAGAGCACATGCCTGTAAGTAGTTGCTATATGTTGTGTAAGCTTTCCCGCGATAGTTATGCGTAGCAGTTTAGAGTTTTGTGTGAGAAATGGCCGCGATGCTAACACGTTAGCCCGTCTATGGGATTTCCGGACTCCCGGATGTTTATTGTGGCCCTGTTAGCTATCTGTCAAGCTAGAAACCACCCTAATGAGGGCAGAATAACGACCTCTAAAATTTAACAAGACCTGTGACGGATGACACTAACTGAGGTTAGCAGATCACTTGGCGGCAAGTAGTGGTGAATGCTGGTCTTAAATGCCGGCAGCTCAGTTGCTCGCAGGTGTGTGGTAATGCAAGTGCAGGGTGACTCCGCCCAGGGGTGGTGACCACGCTCCAGTGGAAAATCCCAGCACTCACCCGGACCATGACAACTAAATATTCCACAGTCATGTGTTAGTAATAGGGCTGCCACAAACGATTATTTTGATAGTCGACTAGTCACCGATTATTTTTGCGATTAGTTGACTAATCAGATCATGCATCCACTGGACCTAAAACGTACAGCTTACTGCACAAGCATGCATCTGCTCTTATATAACTATCATTAGCTTACAGCTTTAAGTGTGTAAGGTCTGTGCTAACTAAAAATAAAGACAAGATGATAGTTTATTAAATTTTAATGAAATTTGCAGATTGTTTCGGTGAAGTTTAATAAACTCCTTGCTATCTAAAATATAACAGGACACCGGAGTATATTCTCCAGCATCTCACACTTCTGATAATCAGTTGTCTGCTTGACGTTTATCCATCTGTGTAAAAACTATAACTTTAATCTCAGCCAAACCGATTTACTCAGGAACAAATAAAATACAAAAAAAAGCCAAACAATAACATTTTTAAGTTATCTAATTGACTTACATATATTTAACCTGAGTAGCGAAAGACGGCGCTGGGTTTGAAAACGATTTGTTGGGAGTCCGGTGTTCTCACGGGCTCTAGTGAGCCTTGCCCCCGGCTAGCTATCCAGCTAGTGGGTAACAGACGTCTCCGAAAACGTCAGAGCGCTTTTGAAAATATGTGGTGTCTTGATAAACTGAGCAGATATTTGAGGTTTATACAGTTACATTCTCGCCTGAAAATATGTTAAAAGTTTATTTTGTGACCCAGAAAGAATAATAAGAGTAATAATAAAACTAACTAGCTGCCGCCATTGTTGGAAACTGAGCAGGGCCGCGCTATGAATTCTGTGACACAGCTTCTTCTTCGGGGTTTAACAGCAGCTGGCATCCTTGTACATGCAGTGCTGCCATCTTCTGTTTCAGTCCGTTATTACACTCTTAAATCCTACTACTTATTCTTGCGTCTTTTGTGATCTTACAAAGCTTCAAACGACGTGTCGACTATTAAATCAGTCGTCGACAATTTTGATAGTCGACGTAATCGTGACTAGTCGACTAATCGTGGCAGCCCTAGGTAGTAATATTATAACAAATTTTATAACATTAATATATATAGTATATAATATTATAACAAACAGATCACAAAGTGGGGGTCTAGTGCACATAAGTCACCAACTTTCTGCAGAATCAATTGCTACAGACTTCCAAACTCCATGTGGCCTTCAGATTAGCTCAAGAACAGTGTGTAGAGAGCCTCAAGCAATGGATTTCCTTGGCAGCAGCTGCATCCATACCATACCTGCATCCGTGGTCTAAAGCATGCCACCACTGTACTCTAGAGCAGCGGTCCCCAACCCCCGGTCGTTTGGTACCGGGCCGCGAGAGTTGAGGCTCAGGTGTGAAATATATAGTTTTCAGGGTTTTTATCGGTTTTCAGAGTTATTTTGTTATCGTTTTTATCGTTTACTTGGTTTTCCTGGGTCTTTTCACGTGTGTTATGAATAAATCTTCTACCGGTACTAGTTTTATTTTGTTGTATTTATCCGCGACACCTTAAAGGCCGGTCCATGAAAATATTGTCGGGCATAAACCGGTCCGTGGCGCAAAATAGGTTGGGGACCGCTGCTCTAGAGGAGTGGAGATGTGTTCTCTACAGTCACGATCACACTTCTGTGTCTGGCAATCCAAAGGACGAGTCTAGGTTTGGTCATTGCCAGGAAAATGGTACTTGTCTGACTGCACAGTGCCAAGTGTAGTTTTATTGTTGGGGAGTTATGTGTAGAGTTATTTTTCAGGAGTTAGTTCCAGTGAAAGAAGCTTTTAAAGCTTCAACATACGAAGACATTTTGGACAATTTTATGCTCCAAGCATTGTGTAAACAGTTTGTAGTTTGCCTCTTTACCAGTGCACAAAGCAAGGTCCACACTGTAAAATCTAATTAGTTCCCAGAACTCAAAAAAATTGAGGAAACTCGTTGCCTCAAAAAAATTGAGTAAAGCTTAGCTAAAAATGACTAAATTAGAACAACTTATTTATTTTGAGTACTCTGTACAAGCTCATTTGTTCCCAGAACTCAAGAAAATTGGATCAAGTTTACGTAAGATGACCAAGTTAGGGCAACTTACTCATTTTGAGTACACTATACAGCCTTGTTAGTTCCCAGAACTCAAAAAAATTAAGGAAACTCGTTGCCTGAACAAAACTAAGTAAAGCTTACTTAAGATGACTGTTAGGACAACTTATACAGTGCAAGTCTACAGTATTAAGAATAACTTGATACTGACTGTACAATACTAATTGTTTACCTACTGACAAACATTTCAAGTTCAACTAAATGAAAAAACAATTTGTGGTAACCTGAATATGATTAAAAATAATTAACAACACTTTTTGTAACGATGTTAAAATCAGCCCAACTTTTATTTTCGAACACAACAAAGTATAACAGCCAACATACTGGACACTGTTCTGCTGAACAACAAACAATTATATTGCCATCACTGTTGTAATCTTACAATGAAACAAAGTCTCAGATGTAATTATTCTGAAAATAAGTTTAGGCCTACCACAAGTTTGTTTTGTACTTACATTACTTATATAATCAAAATAAAATATTTGTTGTTCTGTCACAAGTGCAGTCTCTGATTTAAACAACACATTTGTTTTGCATTCCAACACATGAGCTGGAATGTTGTAATATTTTAAGGATGGCTTGTTTCCAGTCCAGGCATTACTGCCTGAATGACTATCATGGATCGAGGTGATCCAAATGTAGGTGCAGAAGAAAGTCTTTAACTTCCCTTAAGTACAGTGTCACTGGATGTGGGTTGGAGATGCAATGAGCTTGAACCTGCAGGCGACCATCTTCACTGACCACACCATCTGTGACGGAGGACTCATCTCTCCTGTTGTCCTGCAAGCAAACAATCATATTTTTTGGAACATGAACTTAATTGCTTTCTTAAAACATTTTTTCTGCATTTGGTATAAACAGACTCAAATTTAGACAATCTCAGGCTCCCTCCCCACCGGAGAGGTGACATTCAGTGTCCCAATTGTCAGTCTGGATAGCCCTGACCACCACCCAACACACAATAATGTCATGAAAGCATCATTTTAAAAAGGGCTATGCAAACATGGCCAATAACTTTCATTCTAATGATGTGCAAAATGATTTGGGCACAAAACAAATTTTGTTGTTAGAAAACTTGCAGACTTCACTATATACAGTGTAGACCCTCTAAACTAAGTTTGGGGGATGTGATCTTTCAAGAAATGCAGACCAAACTGTTGTTGTTTGTTTACTTACACAGCATGTCTTGTAGAATTAACTGGAGTCACCAGCAACAGCATCGCGCAGTCATATCTCAAGTCTAATAACAGAAGACAGGAAAAGATCAGTAAAGAAACAACTTCCCCAAACCAAAGCACAAATAAAACAATAAGTAAAACAGGCTGATCTAAAGTATGATTAAAGTTCAGCCTGATTATTATAAATGTCACTGACAGTTGCTAATATATTGGAAAACCAAAATACTTACCACTGAGTTGATGTCTTTCTGTCCAACAGCAGGAGTACTGGTCCCGAGCCTCAAAGACAGTAAGAAGCAAGCAGAGGGAGAAAAAACAGAACATTTTTCAGAAACTGATTTGATCCTTAATGACTGTGCAATCATTGTAACATGGAGTTTGCTTATGTTGTTAAATAAAGGCTAGATTTGACATTAATAGATGCCACAGATGTTCAAAAGCTGCCACAAAGCATGAAAAAAATGGACGTCTCCGAAAACGTCTGAGCATTTTTGCAAATATGTGATGTCTTGATAAATCGAGCAGATATTTGAACTTTACACAGCTACATTCTCGCCTGAAAACATCTTAAAAGTTTATTTTGTGACTCAGAAAAAGTAATAAGTTTTTTAGCCGCGCTCCTCCGCCATTGGCCAATAAGTACGCACAGGCTCCGACAACCGCAGCCGACAAATGCCATCCTCCTTTTCCCCAGACTACCCTTTCTGGGTCACAAAATAACCTTTTAAGATATTTTCAGGCGAGAATGTAGCTGTGTAATGCTCTAATATCTACTTAATTTATCAAAATATCACATATTTGCAAAAGTGCTTCCACGTTTTCGGAGAGCTCTGTTATCCACCAGCGCGATAGCTGACCGGGAGGTCAAGGCTTGATAGAGTCCATGAGCACAGCTAACTCCTGGCTTATTGTTTTCAACCCCCTGCGGTCTTTTGCTACTCAGGTTAAACATGATATATATAATTAGTTAGTTAGTTAGTTATGGCTATGGATTGAAAATACCCCCCACACCACACCCCTAATGGCTGCACCTCCCGAAGAATTTTGTCTGGGCTCTTATCTCACTTTTTTATTTCAAACAATCAACAGAAAATTTCACCGACATAGTTTTATGTAAGGTTTTTAAGGGTGTGTTAATTTTTAAGTAACATGAGCCCAGCGGCAACAGCAACGCTAGGCTAACACTAACTAGCTAGCAAGATTATAAACTTGCTGCTAAACTAAGAGAAGCCACAAAATCAGTTTGAATAAGAGTAAACATTTACTCACCAAGTCAGTGTATCAGGTAAAGATTCACAGCAATGACAATAATCTCTTGAGCTGACGCTTCTCCAGGTTTGCTCAACATATTCCATAACAAATGCTGGCACAATGAACATGCGGACTGATCCAAGAGGGAGGAGGACGGTAGTGACGTGGCATTTTCAAAACACATCTTTCATCCTTCCGCACTGAGAAGCAAAACTTCCAGCTTATTTAGTTTTTCTAAGTTAAGACAACTCAAATAAATTGAGTTTATCAGCGTTTTGCATAAAAAGTACTTGTAACTTATTTAAATTGAGTTCTAATAACAAATTGATAAAAATTGAGTTCAGCTTATTTAATATTTTTAATTAAACACAATATTACATTTTACAGTGCATAAAGACATGATTAAGTGAGTTTGGTGAGGAAGATTGTGAAAAGTGCGCTTCTGGTCAAAAATTCCAATAAACACACTCCTAAACCTTGTGGAAAGCCTTTCCAGAAGAACTAATCCTGTTGTAGCTGCAAAGGGTGGGCTAACATCATATTAAACCTACATATTAAATCATATTTTAATGAATTAAAAATAAAATGTCACTCACATTTATATGCGTGGTAAAGCAGATGAGCTAATACTTTTGGCAATGTAGATAATGCTTTGTTAAGCAAAGTTGGCTCTGACTAAAACAAGTTAACAACATAGTCTACAGCCATCCATCCATCCATTCGCTTCCGCTTATCCTTTTCAGGGTCGCGGGGGGCGCTGGAGCCTATCCCAGCTGTCATAGGGCGAAAGGCGGGGTACACCCTGGACAGGTCGCCAGTCTGTCGCAGGGCTAACACATAGGGACAGACAACCATTCACACTCACATTCACTCGCACATTCACACCTAGTGGCAATTTGGATTATCCAATAGTCTACAGCCAAAAAGCAATATTATAAAAGTAATACATTAAACTAGGCAATAGTTTTTTGCTTCTATGAAGTTAGAATTTCTTATTGCAACAGACATGTTGCATGCTTCACTGACTGTCCTGTTAAATTCATTTCTCTTTTGACTTCAGCCTTTAGGTTGTTCTTTCTCTGTTGCTCTTCATCCTTTCGTTCCTTTGCAAGTCTCTGTTTCTCTTTCTTTGAGGCCTTCTTTGCCTTTTTCAACATGTTTACTGTGTAGTGACCCCCACAATTCTCCACAGTCATTCTGTCAATTTTCTCTAGAAGCTGCCTGATTTGTTCTGGGTCTTCCACTTCGTTATTGAAGACATGATATCTGCCATAGACACCCTCAATGAGCTCTTGAAGTCGTTAATTTTTTGAGATGAAATTTTCAGTAGTTTGTTTCTTTAGTTTGTCTCCATGTGTGAACAGAACTAGCGAGTATTTGGCTGCCTCTTTACCAAAAGTACTTTGAATCATCTTCACAGTGTCTTCCTCTTCTTGTGTGAACCTACCAAGCTTTAGGACCATCAGGAAGGCATGAGGGCCAGAAGCAGACAGAGAAATAGATATTTTAATTTTTTTAACACTTCTTCTTCAGTCACATTATTGTCAAATACCCCCAGGAGTGTCAATGATGGTCACCTTTCGACCTTCCACATCTCCCTGAGCTCTCTTGCACTCAGATGTCCAGGACGATGGGGACAGTTCAGACTAGAGATGGACCGATCCGATATTACGTATCGGTATCGGTCCGATACTGACCTAAATTACTGGATCGGATATCGGAGAAAAATAAAAAATGTAATCCGATCCATTAAATATCACGAAAGCACCTCACAAAACTTGCAACACGCCGTAACTCGCCTCAGAACGTTAGCACGTCGGAGCAGTATGCATCACGTGATAGAGCGGCTGTGGCATGCGGGATCTGTCGGTGGTCTGGATAGCATTTGGAGCTTCGCTAGCAACCCGGCATTTCATCTCCGACAAAGTTATCCCCGAGAGAAGTAAAGCAAGTGTGTAAGTCCATCTCTGAATGTTTGTAAAGCATTCCTGCGTTAAGCTTAACGAGCGACTGCCTCTTCTTGCTGCTACTTCAATCATGAAACTGCTTAATGATCAGCTGATCGGCTTTTCTGTCGTGAGTCCGTCTCTCTTGTTTGCCCTTGGCCCACTTTGCACCAGAAAGAGGAAACCAGCGGATAAACAACAGCAACACGTTTAAGCTTGATAAGCTGTTGTTAGAATTTATTTAATATTACTTTCTACTCCAGGATCTTTTTCTACGTAGCTGACGGCTTGTAACTGTGCAGGGGCGGATCTAGCAAAGTTTAGCCAGGGGGGCCGATAGGGCATGAACAGGGAAAAGGGGGCACAAAGACATACTTTTCTTTCTTATTCTCATTTAAAATGTCTAGCTTTTAATAAATAATTATCTGACACCCAAAGTTTTAATTTGATGTAAAAGGAATAGAAGTCAATTACTGTATATAGTGACTATTAAGTCTAATATATATACCCTAGTAAGATATAGTACTTTTTCCTTTGGGAAGGTACCATCTGTGCAGTCTGCAATTTTGTTGAAGAAAGATGTTGAATCTATTTAATATTTCTTGAAAAATAATTGATTTCTGTGCATTTTTTTTCACACTGCATCAAATTAAGGTTGATTACGTCGATTAAGCATCATGAGGTGGAGCATGAGGGGTGGTTCCCTATTTTTTATTTATTTATTTTTGTTGTTGCTGGGAGTTGGAACCCTATTAGTTAGGTTGCTTAATATTTACGCTAAGTACTCTTTAAAATACCAGAATAGGGAGGATGGTGTAGGTTTAAGTTTATTAGATTGATCAGTATTGCTGAACTATGAAATATTTTGTTTTGCATACAGGTATAACAGAATAGCTTTAGTGTAGTTGTTGTTTTAAACTTGAGTATGAACTTATACAAAATGCAGCAAGATATTTAAAAAAAACAGTTTTGTTGATTAAAAAACACTATATCGGATTCATATCGGTATCGGCAGATATCCAAATTTATGATATCGGTATCGGTATCGGACATAAAAAAGTGGTATCGTGCCATCTCTAGTTCAGACTGAAAATCTTTTCTTCCTAAGATGCTGTTTCCTGTTGCACTCTTCCCTCCTCCTGTTTTTCCCACCAAAATAATTCGTAGTTCATCACTCTTCTTCTGCTTCCTAGAACCTGCAGACATAAAACATAGGAACATCTTTTTTCTTTTTCAGTTTTTTTTTCTTTTTCTGCCGTCATTGTATAAAATATTGAACTTTAGTGTAGATTGTACAGTGTACAAGTTATTTGCTCACCATCACAGTGTAAGATAAAAGCTGGCCTTTCTAGACTGTCAAGCACCCAATTCTAAGAGACTGAAAAAACAATCTCCATAAACTAATAAAATATGAGTGCATAAATTGGTGCCGACCCTCATTAGCAAATAAGCATTTTTATTTTAACCTCTATCTACCAGGCCACCCACAACAAATCTAGGGTTACGTTACTGACCCTTTTTTTAAATCGTATTTTTACCTATTTGGAACACCCAGATGGAAAAAAAGAAACTTTAAATACAAAAACCCTAATGACACAATGTAAGCAACTTAATTTAAAAGGTTTTGTTTTCACCCTACAAGAACATGCTGACTTACAATTTCTTTAAAACATTTGTGTGTGTATAGAATAGAATAGAATAGAATAGAATAGCCTTTATTGTCATTGTACAGAGTACAATGAAGTTGGAGTGCCACTCCCTTGGTGCAAGATAAATAATAAATATAAATGTAAAATATAAAAAGTACAATAAAATAATCGCAAGTACTCAAACAATAGTAAGTACGATATATACAGGATAACACACACACACTGTGTGTGTGTGTGTGTGTGTGTGTGTGTGTGTGTGTGTGTGTGTGTGTGTTTACAACCCTTCAAAGGTCTGTGTGAGGTTCAAGCCTTGATTTTACTGTTGAAGTCCTTAGAGAGACTGCCAGACAAACATGTCTATACACCTATATACCAGGTTGAGCAGACAGTCACTCTAGGGCAGGGGTCTGAAACTCAAATGAGCTGGGGGCCACTGCTAGCACTGTCATCTCATTGGAGGGCCACTCAAGTGTTCGAGAAGTACAAAAAAACAAAACAAAAAATACACTGACAAATATTTATGAAAATATAGTGGGTTTTTTAAATTTTAAATATTGTATAACACAAAACTGCAAAAGTGAGTGCAAATCTTTTTTCCTTACTAGACCCCTGCTCTAAGGCAATCACCGATAGCCAAAACACAACAACCATATATCAGTATATCCATGTCCAAAAGATGAACACTGAACATTTTTGAATTGGGTTCAGGTCATTTAAATGGTGACACATATTTCAAAATAAATGAGTTTCTTCCATTTCAAACACCAGCATCAAAAGAATTAATTAGAATTAATCAGGAACTTTGAGTTGAATGTGCAAGTCCATTGTTGATCAACAGCAAGGCAAAATCCCCAGAATATTAGAGAGAATAGTATAGAGGCCTGCGGTCCCCAACCTTTTTTGCGCCACGGACCGATTTGTGCCCGACAATATTTTCACGGACCGGCCTTTAGGGAGTTGCGGATAAATACAAACAAAATAAAACTAGTACCGGTCTCGAAAAAAGAAGATTTATTCATAACACACGTGAAAAGACCCAGGAAAACCGAGTTAATGAAAAAAACGATAACAAAATTACGCTAAAAACCGATAAAAACCCTGAAAACCATACATTTCACACCCAAGTCTCAACTCTCGCGGCCCGGTACCAAATGACTCACGGACTTGTACCAGTCCGTGGCCCGGGGGTTGGGGACCGCTGGTATAGAGATTTCACATAGATAGCTACATCTCTCCTAGAGCTCACATGTCCAAGGTTGTGGAATATCGTACCAGCATGACTGGCTGGTTTCATGTTTGTGCTTGAACAAGCTTAGAATCAGAGATGGGCAGTAACGCGTAATCCGATTACTTTTTTCAAGTAACTTGACCAACACTGCTTAGAATGACACTTTTTCAATCCAGTCTGACAAAAAAAATACAAAATATTCCCAGAACAGAATTTATATAGATACTGATATTCCATTAGTGATTGTAATCATTTACAAATAATAGTGAAGTTATTAACAGTTGAGTATCTCTCACTTGTACATGTTCAAATTATTTCTCTAAGTATTAAAAAGTGATTAGGAAAGTCGTATTCTTTATTTGTGCAAAAATGTTTCTTGAGATGCAGTTGACCAAAACTGCCAAAATTTTCCTGGGGAATAATTTAATCCTCCAAAATCTTCATTGTATGTGGCAGCAATCTGAGACTCTCACTGCTAAAGCACCAACTGTAGCTCCAACAGCTGCTCCAGCAGCAATTCCAACTGCCAAACCTATCGGACCGCCTGCAATTCCAAGCACACCTCCAATGGCAGCACCACAGGCTGCTGCAACAGCTATTGCTGCTACAGCTTTATCAAGCTCTCTCTGCTTCTGTGCTTCCATCTCCTTCAGGAGTCGCTCTTTCTCCTTTTCTATGGCTGCCTCTGCTTTCATGAACATTGCATCGGTATAGTAACCTCCACCATTAACCGCAGTCATCTTGTCAATTTTGTCCAGGAGCTGAGAGATTTGTTTGGGATCTTTGATTTCATTGTTGAAGACATGGTATCTGTTACCACACTTTCGAATGATGGCTATGAGATCAGGACTTTCTGAAATAAAGTTTTCAATGGTTTGCTTCTTTAACTGGTCTCCATGTGTAAATAACACCATTGTGTATTTTGCTGCATCTTCACCAAAGGTGGTCTGGATCATCTGAACAGTATCTTTCTCTTCCTGAGTGAACCTGCCCAGCTGAAGAACCACAAGGAAGGCATGAGGACCAGGGGCAGACAGAGAGATGCACATCTTGATCCTATTCAATACTTCTTCTTGAGTGAAATTCGTGTCAAAAAGGCCTGGAGTATCATTGACAGCTACCTTTCGACCGTCAACATTCCCCTTTGCTTTATGGCATTCAGATGTCAGAGAGGATGGTGACAGTTCTGATTCAAAGGCCTCTCTCCCCAGGATTGTGTTTCCTGCTGCACTCTTCCCCACTCCCGTCTTCCCCACAAGAACAATCCTCCTTTCATCTGAATCCATGGCACCTTTGTACCCTGTTGGACAGAAACACACTGTTCATCATACAGTGCTTTGTTGTTCAGGGTGGCATGCACATGCAAGATGCAAAAAACGTCTTTTATATGCTGCTTAGAGATGGTGGTAACTCTTAAAGCTGAACCAGTGAGAACCTAATAAGAATCAATAAGAGAACTGATAAGGAAATTCTGACATCCAACAGGTGAAACAGCTCAGAGATTCTCAGTTTCAGTTAATATTGGATTTGAATGCTTATCTCTTGTCTTTGATAATGCCAAAATAAACAAAAAGATTCTAAAGAAATGTTTTGGGGGATTTAAACAGATTTCATGGGAAAAAGGCTTCTCTAGTATTCAATCAGAGTGCTCAAGCCCTGTGTGAAAAGTGATTGCTCCCCTTTCCAGAAATGGCGAAAACATGGAACCATGGTGAAGCTTCCCAGGGGTGTCCAGCTGACCAAGAGTGCAGTGATCACTCATCCAAGAATTCACAAAAGACCCCAGAACATTTGCCTCAGTTGAAGTCAGTGTTCATGACTCCACCAAAAGAATGTGTCTGGAAGAAAACATCTTGATGATCCCAAAGACCTTTTGGAAAATACTCTGTAAATGAGGGTGTATTGTGATAAACAGCTGAAACACCCAATGAGTTGGGGGTGCACAACTGATGATGTTTCGTATTCGTGACAAATGGTGGTTTACATTAGTCTTCAACTAACTGAAGAATTACATTACTGAAAACACCTAAGGTCAGTTAAAGAAAACTTGCTTCACCGACCCTGTGACAAAGTGGCTGGACTGAATGCCATTTGTCACTTGCATATACTGTTATTTTGTGTTCTGTTATCTTATAGTCAATCGTAATGCTTTAATTAGTGATGTGCGATACCACTGATTTCCTTTCCGATCCGACACCAAGTAAAATTCAGGGTGGTATCGACGATACTGATCCGATACTGATACTTTGTACAAAAACTTATTTTATTTATTGTATCTTTTATTGTATCTCAAATTATAGAGTCATAATGATTACAGGACATTCAATTAATTGTTCTTATCACTTAATAATGCAGAATTCATCATACAGAAATAAAAAAACTGAAGTTGTGCGCTATTTGAACACGTTGCCTGCCTGCGGCACTAAAGGACTCCGTGAAAGACGTCTGTCTCGCCCTAGCAGCACCTGTCCTGTCCCTCTCCTCTCCTCCTCTTCAGTTTGCCTCAACATACGCTCATCATATTCTGTGATATGATTTACTCTGAGGTGTTTGACAAGGTTAGTGGAGCTGCCACAACACCTTACTTTTTTGCCACATGTATCGCAAACCACACCTCGGCTGTTTGTGGATGTAAAATACGTCCGCACATGACTCCATTTATGCGCAGCCATTGTTGTGAGTGTGCACGCCAAGGGGCTGCAACACATTTATACAGCCATATTTCGCACATGACTATGAAAGGCGGAAGAGGAAGTAGTTCCTTCCTATGTAGACAATCCAAATGATATAGTTTCTTTCCATTGTGTTCCCGTTAATGGAACTGGCCTGAGGATCAGCTCTGAAAAGTCGAAGCTCATGCATGTCAGCTCCATGGACCCACGACGGGGGATCTACATCGGGACACAGCTGCTAGAAGAAGTGGAGAACTTACCTCGGTAGCGCGATTTCCCATGACAGCAACGCGGAGGTGGATGTCAAGTGCCGCACTGGAAAGGCAGCTGCGGTATTTCGGAGGATGAACAAGATCTGGTTCTCCCCGACCATCTCCCTCAAGATCAAACTCCGCGTGCTTAATTCGATCGTGATCTCAACTGCCATTTATGCCAGCGAGACTTGGAAGGTATCGGCCTGCACCAACACCAAGCTCGACGTCTTCCAGCAGCGATGTCTTCGCCGGATTCTGAAGATCCGCTACACCGACCACATCACCAACGAGGAGGTCCTGCGAAGGAGTGGCACAGTCAAACTTCACAACATCGTTGCATGCCAAAGACTCCGACTGGCCGGCCATATCCTCCGCATGGATGATGCATGGATTCCAAAAACAGCGATGTGCTGGCAACCCCTGGGCATTAAAAGACCACGAGGACATCCCCGCAACACCTGGTGAAGGTCCATCAAGACCTAAAGACATCGAACATATCATTGGAAGAAGCTGAAGCCCGCGCACAAGATCGAGCCTGGTGGCGTTCGTTTGCCGCCCGATATGCCACATAAGGCATGGGAGGATCTAAGTCTAAGTAAGTCCTGTTAAGGATAAACTACAAATTTACCCTAAATTACTAAAATATCAATATTTTAATGTGAGAATCGATTCTACAACATAAATGACTGGTATCGGAGGAATCGATATTTCAGTATCAATCAGCACATCTCTAGCTTTAATGTAGACACTGCACATGTAACCTTGGCTCTACATACTATCCCGGGTCTGTTTGTGGTAGCATTGTCTATATATTGAGGCGATCGTGGTTCAAGAGTTGGCAGTTCGTCTTGTAATCGGAAGGTCGCCAGTTCGAGCCCCTGCTCCGACAGTCTCAGTCGTTGTGTCCTTGGGCAAGACACTTCACCTCTTGCCTACTGGTGGTGGTCAGAGGGCCCAGTGGCGCCAGTGTCCGGCAGCCTCGCCTCTGTCAGTGCGCCCCAGGGCAGCTGTGGCTACAATGTAGCTTGCCATCACCAGTGTGTGAATGTGTGTGTGAATGGGTGGATGACTGAATGTAGTGTAAAGCACTTTGGGGTCCTTAGGGACTAAATAAAGCGCTATACAAATACAGGCCATTTACCATTTATTCATTACATCTCTGCAAATGTTCTTAAAGCGAAATGTCACTTCATCATTAGTTGATTTGAATCTTTCATTTGTTTATGTAGTTTGGTTATACTTACCATTGTGTGTTCCTTGGTGCAGGTCCTATATGTGAAACAGGTATATGGGAATGGCCGCCCCAGTACTTCCTGATTTTATAGGATATGATGTCACTGATCATATCAATTGGGTGTAACCAAATGAAGGGCTGTTTCTTTTGTGTAAAATTGTTTATTTCATTTAAAATAACCTCACGAGTCAAATTAAGTGAAGAGATTGACTTTTCACACCGTTTAGTTGGGTAAATGAGTTTGTTAAGTGGAAAAATGATTTTATTCCTGTTTCTTTGTCTAGACTGTGTTATTTAGCCTACCCTATATTCTCGATGGTAGAGGTTAATGAGGTTCAGATGTGAATGGAATTCTGTATAAAGCAGGTGAGATTTTGACTGTCAGGTTCTTATGTTTTGTGAAACATTTGTTGAAAGGCAATGCTAGAAAATAAAGAACACTTAAAAGTAGGGATGGGTATTGATAAGATTTTCACGATTCAGATTCCATTTTCGATTCTGTTTAACGATTCAATTCTTTATCGATTCTCTTATTGATTCTTTTAAAAAAAAGGAGAACACTAAGGCTGATTAGCTTAGAACTTTGTTTTATATCTTCCCTTTGAACAAGATAGAAATTTAGGAGTAGCATGGCCTTACAAACCCAACAGTGAGATATTAAGAGATCCTTAAGAGATCCAGTCTATGGCTCTTCAATGGGGTGTCACAGGGTCCCCGGGGAAAAAAATTGTAAATGTAAAATAATAAAATAAATATTCTTCTGTAGCAATAACAAAGTATAACATAAATTATTCTGTAACAATTACACAAGAATATCCAGTAATGTCCCTGCCTACAATTAAACACATTCCCTTACCGAAAATTTGAGGGCATCTGCTGTGGCAAATGGGTGCAAGCCTTTTACCACAAACTTAGTCACTGCTCGGTGACATTCGTCTATCCTGGCCTGAAAGGAGACGCTACCGGTAGACTGCAGCGACAACTGCCAGCGAGCGCCAGCCAGACTCTGTCTGTCTCTCTCATCATGGTCACCTAAATGCAGCACACAGTAATGGCAGGTTTTGTAATAAGGCAGATCACACTAACATAATATGCACTGTTAGTTGATTATTTACCTGCTGCATTAACGGGAGAGGACGTACAAATGTTACCGCTGCTGCTGGGTTGAGATTCACGAGTCTGGAGCGGAATTAAAATCACGACATTCATTTAAGGTCATCGCGTGTTTTGTGAGCAAATGCTTTTGCATATTCGTAGTGTTTCCTCCCTTAAATGAAATATCTACTATGCAAGTATTGCAAGTTGCCCTGTTGTTCTCGTAAAGTATGACCAAACTTTTTAGCGTTTGCGCTGCCATGTTTCCTGCCAGGTAAATGACGCTCCGCAACGTAGTGACATCATTCGGGGTGACTGGAATCGATAAGGAAATTGTTTGCAAAAATGGCAAACAATTCCAAGGAATTGAAACAGTGGGAACCGGTTCTCAACAAGAACCGGTTTTCGATACCCATCCCTACTTAAAAGAAACTTGAACAGTCTGCAGATGCTGTTTTGCTATCACTTTCCATGCTGCTTATGTTATGCTACCTCACCCCCCCCCCCAACCCATTCAAGACTTGTGCTAATTATTTTAGGGATTCTAAAATCTGGTCCTATCAAGCAACCCATTTAGTTGCTTCATATTTTTCCCATAGTATAGGTTTATCTTTCTTTGTAAAATCAGACAGCTGCTACTACACTAGTACTTTAATTAGCATCATTATCAGGAGGCTTAGTTTAAAAAGAAAAGACATGTTTTTCACGGACCATAATAACTACTGTTAGAAATTCTGAACCTAAAAATAAATAATGCTTATGCTAATTGGAAAGCAATAAGGATAACCCTGGCAGAGGGTCTGAGGGGGTGTTCAGACCTTTTTGTAATTTTATACAAACCCTTTTGGAAACAGTTTGGATTCAAAGAATTCTAATGAAGCATGTTTCTGTTCTTGTATGACAGCTTGTTCCAATATTAAACTGTAAAGATATTCACAAGTGGATTTCTTTCAGTTCAGTGGGTTTCTTAGATTTAGATTACAATCAAGTATTGATCAAATAAGAAAAAATCCCCAGCATGGGAAAATGAAGCTGACAAGTTTGAATAAAGTATTCCTTGTGTGGGGCTGGTCCTGCCCTGTCATAGATCAGCAGGACACAGCAGCAAGCTCAGCCAGAAGCTACACACAGCTAAGTTGATTCCTGAAAGGAAAAGAAAATGAGCTGTCCCCAGACTCTTCTTTGTCAGTGGTATTAAGGAGGTCCTCAAAGTATTCCTTCCACCGCCTGTCTATATCCCCAGTTATAATCAGTATTACCCCAACTGCCACTATCCACTGTGTAAATAATGCACTATATTCCCCTTCTGAATTGTCTGATGGTTTGCTAGAATCGCTTTGAGTCAGACCTGAGTTTCATGGCCTCGCCGAACTACTTTTGCTTCAGCAACTTCCTGAGCAAGTTCCTAGTTTTCCAGTGTTAATTCTTAGTTTCCATGTTCAGGGTGTTGGTTTGCTTTTCATGTGTTTATTTAATGGAGTGTTTTTCCCAGCAATAAAGCTACCATTTTAAGTTACATTTCCATGTTCGATTCCTGTATGTAGGTCCTTTCTCCTGCCTGCCACTCAGCGAAACATGACAACAGTGACCACTGGGTAATTTGTGTTATAAACATGGATAAACATTACTAATTTGTAACGTTGGTTGTATTAAGTGGTTGAGAGGAGGCCGCAGAAACACTCAGCAGGACACTCATGACCACACTGGTACTGGAAATTCCACAGTGTTCGTCTTTTAATAAACACACTCTTCACCAACCGCTGCTGTCTTACATGGAGCAAGCAGTGTTCATACAACCTGTAACATTACTTTGAGTTTGGGAGCTGAAAAAACGAGGTCCATCTCAGTCCATGTGTCCATGTGTAAGCACGTTTCTCCCACACTCTACAGAGGGCAGTAGCACATACTTGTGACATCACTAACCAACACTATTAACTTGGGTTGTCTTAAAGAGACATCACACAGTTGAGATTGTTATAACTTCCTAATCAGTGTATATGAATTTAATAACCCATCTCAAAATAGACAGTTTTTCTCTGACATCGTTGTTGCTATTGATAATCGTAGGCTACTACCAAACTGCTTCTGTAATTATGAGGGCAGATTTGAATATGGTTAATGGCAAATTCCTAGATTTCCTCCCAAATTCCAGTGTGTCTCTCATAACCCTATTCTGTCACAATTATGTAGCACTCAGAAACATGGCCGTTTTGAATTGTGCGCATGCGCAGTAACAACAAGTAGGGCAGCTTGATGGGTAGGACGTTTTGTCAGAACGCCGGCAACAGCGAGGAGGGACTCCCGATGACGACAATCGCCAGGTCACGCCTTTCCCACGGCGCGCACTTCCGTAAACAGCC
Source organism: Simochromis diagramma (assembly GCF_900408965.1). Taxonomy (NCBI): domain Eukaryota; kingdom Metazoa; phylum Chordata; class Actinopteri; order Cichliformes; family Cichlidae; genus Simochromis; species Simochromis diagramma. The sequence continues at coordinate 2,875,901 of NW_024387170.1, forward strand.
CCGAGGACCGGGGGGAGAGAGAGAGAGAAGCAGACACGCACACACACACACACACTCAACGTGGACAGAACAGTAGACGACACAGACCCCAAATAGTAGTAATAATAATAATCATAATGATAATAAACACTGCTCACGGACCCCCGAGTCCTCCAGAGCCGGGTCCGTGACACAAATCGTGTTATTTTTATTTTTTAACAATGAATATGTCATTTGATGGTTTTTCCTCATTTCAGTCTTGTTTTTCAATTAGACTTGCTTTAATTTGTTTCACAATAAATATATTTAATAACCCATTACTTTACAAGTTCTCTCATTTAGAAGACTTCACTAAAAGGGATATTGTTTATGGACTCATTATGCACAATAGCAAAGATGACTTTCTGGTGAATGCTATAATCACTCTTTGTACATTTTAAATACACAGATCTAAACATACAAAGCTGGCTTTTGTAAAAAAATTATTTCATACTTTAAAGCCCTTATTTTATGAAAACAAAAGATGCAGTGAAACCTTTGAACACAACTGAAGAATGTGATTTAGTTAGTAAGCCCAAATTTACCCCTTTATTTTCTCTTCCTTTTTTTTTAAACTGAAAGCTAATTTCTTGTAATCACCTGCTCCAAAGGAATCTTGCAGGAGCCATGTTGTTATATATTAATTCTTGTTTTTGCATCAATAAAAAAAAAAAAACAACTAATGCAGCAGACAAATGCCTCACCGTTTTTCCCCGGATTTTAAGGGTGGGTCGTGTGTATCCTTAAAAAAATCATTGCGAACACTGTTTGAAGATTTTTTTTTTTAAATTGCGGACGTTCGTAGAACGAAATAAACGTTTAAAAGTAAGTACCGGTGTGACGGGTTTCAACGTCACGTGGCCGCTCAGCTGCGCTGTCATGTGATAGAGAATGTGCGCGCGCGTACAGCGTCTCGTCAGCTAGCGCTCAGGATGGACTGCAGAGAGTCGGCGTTATTAGTGTCCGTTCTCCTCTTGGCTTTGGATTTGTGCTCTGCTCAGAATTATGTCCTGAGCGATGACGGGGGGCTGGGAAGGGTTTTTGATGGAATTGGAGGTTTAAGCGGCGGAGGGGTGAGTTTGGTGTATTTTACTAGAGTACTTCCTTGTACAACACTGCCTCCACAGGAACAATCTGATCTATGCATGCCTGCCTGCATGTTTCTGTTTCTCTGATTAGCTTATTATTTTACTAACATAACATTTCTACGTGTGCCTTAATGTAGGCGACGTCTCGGTTACTGGTGAGTTATGCGGAGCCGTACCGCAGCCAGATACTAGACTTCCTGTTTAAGGTACGACAGAAGCAACTCATTCACACAGTTCAGTTTTAAGCACGGAAACTCACTGCTCTGTGTTCCTATTTTCAGCCAAACTTTGGAGCTTCTTTGCACATTCTGAAGGTGGAGATCGGAGGAGATGCGCAAACTACTGGTAAAGTACATTTAGTCACGCTACATTTCTGACAGTTTCTAATTTGTTACTTGTTACATTTCCATTTCTCTGCTGCCAGGTCTGAAATGCATTATGACCCACAGCTAAAGTCCAGCAGAATGACATAAATTCCTTTTTAACAAGGAAACACTTGTGACATCTGCTTCATATGGATCTTAAAGTCTTGTATGGATAGGATATTGGCTATAATTACCACATATTTTGGGGCTGGGGTCGTGATAGACACTTTGGATCATAGTATAACTTCAAGAATAAACTGACTCTCTCCATTTTTTTGGTATTATTGAACCTCTGACTTGATCAGATGGAACAGAGCCGTCTCACATGCGCTATGAAAATGATGAGAACTACTACAGAGGCTACGAGTGGTGGCTTATGAAAGAGGCCAAGAAGAGGAACCCAAATATCATACTCATAGGTAAGAAGGAACATTGTTTCCTTTTCTGTCTGATAACTTGACAGCAGTAAACCAAAACCAGTAGACATCAGAGGGAAAATGTCATAGTAGGAAACTGAGATTTAGAATCTACATGTGTTGTTACAAATGACCACTCCTGCTTTTCTTGGCATGAACACATTTGGTATTACTGGCAAACCTCATGGAATTTCTGCCAGAACTTTCCACCCATTTACTTCTATCCAGAGATTTTGTTGTATTTTTTTATTTTATTTTTTTTTTAAATTTCAATAAAGTAGTTTTGATATAAAGGTTACAATTCAATGCATGCAGTTATTTTATATGGAATGTAAATAATACAATAATATTATTGATATTATTAAAAACTTTAACAAGTCTGCTCAGTTTGTTGGATAGATGGTGGGGGTGATTGGAAATGTGACCAGATAGTGAAATTTATATAAAATGTAACACAAAAAGAATCATTGTCTTTTCTTGTGTGTCTGCTTGTTTTCATATAGGTTTGCCCTGGGCGTTTCCCGGTTGGGTGGGCCGTGGCAAGAACTGGCCCTATGACTACCCGGATGTCACTGCAACATATGTGGTGAACTGGATCCTTGGTGCCAAGCAGTACCATGACCTAGACATTCAGTATGTTGGGGTGTGTATACCACTTCTCAGATTAGAATGCAGCTCTGCACAAACCCACAAAATTCATGCAATAATCATCTCTACTTCAACACACGTAAATCTGTGTTGAAGTAGAGATAATTATTGCTTTTGTGGTCCTTACAAAGGCTGCTTCATCAAAAAGTGAATGCTTTGCAGCTTGGTGGCTTTTGGCATGTTTTGAACTTTCCTTTCATAACAGGATTATAATTAATTAATATAGCTATTAATTATAATTCTTTGTTACATTTCAAACACACACACATTCATTTTTGAGCTCTGGTTAAACTGTTTGAACATCTGACTGCTTGCATTATCTCTCAGTATCTCTGGTATTCTCAGGATTTTAATAACCAAAAGTAGTAATGGTCAAAACTTCTAAACACTAAGCAGTTATTTGCAGCCACCTAGTGACAGTAAATTCTCTAATGTAAGTCCTGTTACCAACTTCTGTATTTCATCAAATATAAACCAGGAATTGGAACAAAGATGGACCTCTAGTAACAGATGTGAATCTGGTCAATGTGACCAAGTGAAAGCCAGTCCACAAACACAGGGAGGAAAAAAGTAGTTCTGTTAATGTTAAATGTTACTTATTGCTCTCTACAGTAACTTACATGGCTTTGATTCATTCATGTTGTCTTAATCCTGTGCGGCTGTTGTTGCATGGAATTAGCCCTGTTAGAAAATGAAGGGTTTCTGTCCACTAAAGTGTGACTTTAACATGGTAAGTGGGAACATATCAAAACCTGACTTTGTTGTAAAATGTGACAGATGACATTTATTAGTTGCTTAGTACTGAAGGCCTGCCTGGAATATAAAAGCTTTACCACGTGATACTGGATTGATGGATTTGCCTTAGCAGGAAATTGAGCCTGCAAAAGTTTGTTTGCAAACTAAAATTCTCTTTCATCCATTTAGATCTGGAATGAGCGAAGCTTTGACATCAAGTACATTAAGGTAAACATAACTTACTGTTATCGTTCATTGTACTTTTGTCATAATGAGTATCCTGCAGTGTAAATTGAAGTAGAAAAACAGCCACTAACATTGAGTTGTCCTACTGAGAGATGCAGTGTGACGGTGTTTGGGATGATTTTAAAGCTCTAGCTGAGTTCCACTGAGAGCATGTCTTTGTCGCCAAAGGTGCTCCGGAACATGCTGGATAAAGTTGGTCTAATTGGTGTTGGCATCATCGCAGCAGACGGCGATTGGAGCGTCGCTAATTCTATGATCCTTGACCCATATCTTAATAATTCTGTTGATGTGATTGGGTAAGTACAGAGTCTCAAGAAGTTTGAAATGAAATGCTCCCACTGCGTAAATCATTGGACCAGATGGCACAGTAAAAGCAGAACTTTTACCATGTGCTATAATTTTACTTGAAGGCTATTTGGTGCTTGACAACTGATTGCGTAAATCTGAAATGTCCACTGAGTTTGGGTGCGTCTCTGTTAAAGCACACTCTTCTTCCACAAGTACCCAGCTGAATGTTTGTGGCTGTTATTCTGTTGGACTTGAAAGATAAAGTCGGAGCTGAATCATGTGTAGGTGTGTTGCTGCTGAAAAAAAAATTTCAGATCTGCCACATTTCTTAGGTGGTTTTAAAGCTGCATTAAAAAAAAATTTAAATATGAATATTGACCCAATACAGAAAGTAATCATAAGTGCTGAGAATTTTTTTTTATTGAATTTGGAGTCTAATTTGCATCTGTCTCTCCTGGGTGACAGCATGTTGATGTGCTACTGTAGGAAAAAACGAATGACTACAGTTGTGCCACACACTTATAAAATCAAGCACCTAGGCATGCAGGCTGCTTCTACAAACATTTGTAACAGAAGGGGTTGCTCTCAGGAGCTCAGTGAATTCCAGTGTGATGCCGTGATAGGATGCCACCAGGACAACAAGTTGTTTTTCAAGAGTTGGGTTCAGCCTCTTATTTCCAGTGAAAAGAAACAGTCCATAGATCACAGTTTTGAGCCATTTTATTGGTTTTTAACTCGGTGGGCGTGATTGCGGATGCCACGCAGTTGCATCCGCACTGCCCCACACACCACACCCCACTACAAACACATAGTGAAACACTGTCAGTCATGGACTGACCCATTAACATTACTGAAGCAGTGTAGGATCATCTTGACAGAACAGAACAAAAGGAAGCTTGTTAAGGAATAAAGGTAACCATACCAAATATCAAGAGTTAGTGTAAAAGCAGATGAAGCTGATCACCAGCCTCAATCCCTGCCCCCCTCAAATTCCCTTTCCTGGACACATGACTGTGATAGCTGGCCTGGTGAAGAGACAGCTGGAGTGAATGCATCTATGTTCCGTTTCCTAGTGTAATATAAAGAAAAAAAAGGAAAGGTTCAAGACTTTACAGTAACATTGTAGCATCAGAGAGCACCAAAATGTATCAAACATTATATGAAAGACTGGGAGCCATAACCTCAATGATCACTTATAATATCTTCTCTTCTCTTTTGGCTCTCGGCGAAGGCAGTCGCACTTTTCTCCTCTCCTCCTTCCCCTTATCTTCCCTGCTTAGCCTCTTGTGCCCTTGTCTTGTCTTGTGTTTTTACTTTTCCCTGGAACAGTCTCTCACAGTCTGTTCTCTAAAACCTAAAATAGAATTATGGATTTGATCAACTGGTCTCTGAATGCTATTGACACCCTTTTCTCAACGAGAAGTCTGGGCTTGGGAGAGCCCGAGTGCCCTGGAGGGACCTTCCCTGCCGGATACACGATGGACGGGTGGCAGACATGGAGGATCGTGTGCTTGGCGGGACTGTCGATCGAGGACGCTGAAGATATCTACCTATTCGGAACCATGGTAAAAGGGTTCTTGCTGATCGGAGCTGGCTTGGCCCTGGCTTATCGGAGAATTGGGAAAGCGGAACCGGCTGTTCAAACCCCCCCAAGGCTGCCTGCTGGGATTGAAACAGTGGGACGAGGCGCGACTTCTCAGAAAGAGCTCCCTGAATGCAGCATGGTTAAGATCTTGGAGAAGCTTACAGCTGCCGTGAATACTCAGAATAAGACCTCTGAGTAGAGCTGGGCGATATAAGATTTTTTCACATCACGATATGTTTTTTTCATTTCAGGCAATAACGGTATCTATCACGATATAAGCCAAATAACTATATTTGTAAGATTTAAATGTGCCGTTGCTCACAAGTAAAATGTGAAATAATCAGCAGCTTGTTTTGATTTAAATATTTATTTCCCATAATAAGTTCAACAGTGTAGATGTACTTAAGGAACATGAGACTTTTTCAGATAAATAAAGGCAAATATTGCAAACTACACAAAAGGCTATGGAACGCCAGGACTGCCATAATGAATTAATTAAATACACCATTAAATAATTAATTAAATGTGGCAATAATTAATTAAAATTGGAATTAATTAATTAATTAATTAAATAAATAGTTATGACACATGTAATTAATTAATTATTGACACATTTAATTAATTATTTATGTATTTCACATTTTAATTAATTATTGACACATTTAATTAATTATTTAATGATATATTTATTTATTTCATTTTGGCAGTCCTGGCGCCTGGCTCTCATCTTGAAATAATTTTATCTGTCAGCCTCACCCATCAAACTCAGGGGGCGGGGTTAACGCTGCCCATGCAGCTTCTCTAACATTTGATTGGTTGCCGTGCAAAGTAAGTCAAAACAGGTCGATCCTAGATAATCGATTGCTTGTGTAGACTTGGGGCAGCCAGGTATCCCAGAATGCAGATCAAATCACAGGCAGCAATGGTGGTGGTGTAGTTTTAAAATACCCCGTTTTTCTGTCACCAACTACACTTTCAACAGTGTTTTAGCCGCGAATGTCGCGCCGTAATCTTCACATGTCTGGTCAGGTTGTCAACATAGAACATGTTTGCAAAAGTGCTCAGATGTTTTCAGAGATTTCACTAGCTCTGCTAACAATTAGCATGCAGAGGGTTACGTTAACCGGTTTGTTTACATATTCCACTCTCCGTGTTCCACATGTTGCATTCGCAGATTCTCATTTTCACCGAACGATCGTCTCTTTCCGCCTGGTTTTGTGTCTCTGTGCTTCTGTAACATAAAGAACGAGCTGACATTTTTCTCACAAAACCAGCGATCAGCTCAACAGACCCTCAGTTTACCTGCATGCATCCTCCTCCTCATCTGTCAGCTGTTTAACACCTGCTGCTAATTCAAGAAACACGCCTACGTTACCTGGTGATAGTCACAGTTTAACTGGGCAGCCGGTGCTCGATATAAAGCAATGTCAGCGCATTTTTCTGCACAAGATAAGTAAATATAGTATTTTTCCCGAGCGCAGAGCTGCTGGAGCTTGTTTCCTTACAGAGCACTTTATAGGCGAACCAGCTTCCTCAGCGGCTGATGTCCAATCACCGGCACACAGCTTTGAAACCTCACCTGAGTTTTAGCTCTCAGTGGTTAAACGCTGGACTTCATTCACTCAGGTTCTGTCTGTCGGGTCACGTTTACTTCGCTGTTTTATTTACAACTGAGCAAATCGGTTTGGCTGAGGTTAAAGTTATGTTTCATAACTGCATAGTTTCACAGACGTTTAATGGTTCACTGGCACATGTGTTAGACTGAACTATCATCTAAATATAATATCATCTGTTTTTAATAGTTATTCAACTGTATTCTAAGCACCAGCTGTCTGTTAGAATGTGATTTTTTTTCTCTCTCTGTTGGCAGAGGTATAAAAATGCGCAGGAAAATCTGACGTGCATGGCAAACTTCACCGACGATATTTAGGGAGGAATAAACACACATCAAACATAAATGAACCATTTTTTTGCTTTTTCGGTCATGTTATGTTTAACTGTCAAAGGCTTGTTACAAACTATGAAACACATGGTGCAGACTTCTGGATGTTAGAAGAAAACTAATACTGCTCATGAAGGAGACTAAAGGCAGGAAGGTGTCCTTTAAAACTAAACATGTTAATAGGACCTCCCTATTTATATCATAGTTTATGATATAGCACATGTATTTCAGTAATAGCCTGCTGATTTCAGTGTAGTGGTGAACAGTCGCACAGCTCACGTAGGCGTTATCTGTGATACTCCTTAACTATAATTTATCCAAGTTAACTTCAGTTAACCATTCAGACAGTTCTTTTGCAATGAAAAACATAAACACCCATGCTGGTGTAGGTTTCCTCAGTGCCAGCTGTTAACATTATAGCTGCTTATGCAGTAACCATGGTAACCACGGACTCTGAGCGGCTGGATCGACGGAGGTCAGACAACAATTTTACATGTATGATCTTAAAACAGGACACAGCCATTATCCGTCCTGGCCCCATATCAAATGTGAAGGCAGACTGAGTCTATGTTTGACGTTTGTTTATATCTAATCTTCCTTTTCAAACATTTAAACAGCAGCGAGTCTGCAGCTGAGGGAATACAAACTCAAATTGTCGGAACAGGTTTGCTCGTTTCTTGGATTCATTTGGTGATTTATTAAATGTATAACTGTTATTCTAATCTGCTGCTGAGTCTCTTACACTTTTCTTTATGCTGTATATTTTCACGTCTCTGGAATAGTTGGCAGTTAGATAGTCAGCTGGGAAACTGTGTTAACTCATGGAGCTGAGGATATCGTTGATATCGTGGATATGCTGACCTCGCTCCGTGGTGTACAGGGCCGTTTACCCTCATGATTAATATTCACAATAAAAATATTAGCCGAACATCATGAAGTCTGTATGTGTGTCATAGTGTCGAACAACCTTTGTACAGTTAAAGCCAGCAGTTACTACATGACGGAAACACCACTATCTCTTTTATGCGTTTATACACAGGTCACGCTGATTACTGAACAAAAACCCAAAGATCAGATGTTAAACAGATTTATTTGCTCTCTCTCCTCCTTAAACATGTTTTTAATGTTAGTTATAATTCAGAATTGGCGACTGAAACACGTAGGACACATAAGAACATCAGGAAATAAAACACCGATAAATATAACCTCAGTAAAAGAAGTCAGCGGGGGTTATTACAGCTGTGTACCGGGGCCTGCGCTTTGTCGGTGGGATTGCTTGCGAGGCGAGCGGGTCTATCCCACGTTTTGCCGTGAGACTGGGCAGACATCTCTGAAATCATCAAAGCACTTTTGCAAAGAGGCTGTATCTTGACAAACCGACCAGACATATGAAGATTAAACCACTACATTCTCGGCTAAAAAAAATATTAAAACGGTATTTGGTGACACACAAACAGGGTTTTTCAAAGTTCAGTTCTGTTAGCTTCCACATGCCGGTTGTTGTGTGCTAGAAACAATGGCCACCAGGCCAAAGCAATGGTTTTGACTCGATCAGCGTTAACCCCGCCCCCTGAGTTTGATGGGTGAGGCTGACAGATAAAATTATTTCAAGATGAGAGCCAGGCGCCAGGACTGCCAAAATGAAATAAATAAATATATCATTAAATGATTAATTAAATGTGTCAATAATTAATTAAATATGTCAATAATTAATTAAAATGTGAAATACATAAATAATTAATTAAATGTGTCAATAATTAATTAATTAATTAAATGTGTCAATAATTAATTAATTACATGTGTCATAACTATTTAATTAATTAATTCCAATTTTAATTAATTATTGCCACATTTAATTAATTATTTAATGGTGTATTTAATTAATTCATTATGGCAGTCCTGGCGTTCCATAAAAGGCAGCCGCTAAAGCGTTTAAGTTTCAAAATAGAACAAACAAAACAGACTAAATTGTCAATTCCACTTAGAAACAAAATATTAATTCTAAAAATAAATCTTAGTTTGTTTTACAGAAGAACAGACAAAACTGACTAACTTTTGTCAATATCAAATAAACTGAGAACTAAAAGGAAATTCTCAATCTCTCCTTGTTGTATAGCTTAGCTTTTCAAACAGTTTTAACAGTTACTTTAGTCTGACAAAAGCCGAATGACGAATTAGCGCTTCCAGTCAGAGACTGAGGCTACGTCCACACGTACACGGGTATTTTTGAAAACGGAGATTTTTTGTTTTAAAAAATAATCCCGTCCACACATAAAGGCAGAAATGAAGGAAAACGCTGCTATGAACATGCCAAAGCAGCAAGTGGAGCTAGATTCCTAACCGTGCAGAAATGTTGGCCAATCAGAAGTCTAGAAGCCTCGGTGGGAAAAAGTAAACAAACCTGGGGCATAGAAGCAGAACCGAGTCGTATGTGTGTGTCACACTCGGTTGATTTTTGTAGTCGGCACACTCATTTCCTCCATTACCCGGGCGGTACGGTGGCTGGCTGCTTCCCAAACAAATACACATGTGCGGCTTGGGACTTGTGCTGTACGTAACTGTTGGGTCTGTGTTTCCACAAACCCCGCTAATTCTAGAGACTTATTCATCATGAAGAAAACAAGACAGTCGATCGATTATTTGCGCAAGGGAGGCCTCGTCTGTGTCCACCACGAAAATGACCCCCAGATCTGACCTCCTCCTGCTACCTTTTATTGAGAGTCAGTTCACACAAAACACGTCAGAACAAAGCCACGCCCCCTTGGTTCTAAGACAAAGCATTTTATGTATATGTGTGAACTTCTGTAAGAATGTGTGTGTGTGTGTGTGTGTGTTAGTTAGACCTCCTGCTGACCAAAGGGTCATAAACGCAGGAAGCCTACATCAAAAGAAGCAGATCTTCCAGATAGGATGTATCTGCAATAAAACATTACAGCCCCCCACCAGAACCTCGAGAATCTGGGGGGAAGGACACTGGAGTTTCATCAGTTAAAACACTGTACAAATGGTAAACATAAAAATGACAAACATCTAACAATTCAACTCTAACAGTAACAAGTCACGTGACGTGACGCTGCGGCTGTGATTGGTTCGGCTCTGCGCTACTTAATTTGGATTGGCTGTTCTTTTTATTTTTTTGTAAGAGGACAAGAGCGGCGAGGTCTATCGCGATAGTTTAATTTTTCTATCGAGAAAAAGTTATATCGCGATACATATCGTTATCGTTCTATCGCCCAGCTCTACCTCTGAGCATATATTGGATTACATCAAGGAGAAGATCACTCAGAATAACATCTCTGAGGGAAAGTTGGATTACATTGTGGAGCAGCTCACTGCAGTCGTGAGTAGGGATGGGTATCGTTTAGGTTTTATCCGATACTGGTGCCAAACTGGTACTTTTGAAACGGTGCTGGTGCTTAAACGGTGCTCAAACCGGTGCTTAAAGAATGGAGAACACAAAATTGGTCGAAAAACCTCTCATGTTCAGCTGTTTTTTGTTTTTTGTAAAACGATAACAATGTTAGCCTTTTCTGCAGCTATGGGGCATATATGGTATCGCTCTTGGATGGAAGCAGTGCTTAATCAATGGAAAAAAAACACAAACTTTGTCCAAAAACCTCTCATGTTTAACTGTTTTCCACTTTTTCTTTGGTCATTTTAGCCTTTTTGGCCAGGGTGAAGGGAGTATCTGCCATCAAACAAGAAGACAGCCGCATGTAGCTATGATGGTGTTTGCTAGTTCACTTTACTGCATTAGGTCAGCCTACTCAACGTAAATTACACACGAACAACATTAAGCTACTCACACAGAGAAGAACGGCTGCTGCTGCCATCATCATCCGTCATCATTTCTGCTACACTGGCAGGGCTAGGGGCCAGGACTCTCCTCTTCGGGTTTTTGGGGGATGTTGCTAACTCCGGGTCCGATAACAGGCGCCACACCCGCAGTAGATGTGCATGGTGTGAGGTCTCGCAGCAAGCTATCAAATACGGCGCATTTCTTGGCTTTTGAAAAAACCCGCTATGCATCGCCAGGTGTTTCATCGGATATGAGGTGTTACTTCCTTTGACAGTATCACAGTATCAGCTTAAAGCACTTGCAGGCTGCTGAGTTTGCATATTTTGCTGTGAAGTACAGCCAGACTTTTGACCGCTTCGCCTTGGGCATTTTTAATCTGTAGCTCTGCTCTAAAAGAACGTACGTACCTGGACCCGCCTACTATCCTCGGAAACGTAAAATGATTGGCTAGAATCTAAAGTGTATCACAGCTCAGGGGAAAAAAAGCACCGAAATAAAGCACCGAAATGTTCGCTGCTTTTCAGTCTGGTTACTACCGTTTATGTCAGAACTGGTGCCATCATGGCACCGGATACCGGTACCCATCCCTAGTCGTGAGTTCTCAGAATCGGCTATCTGAGCACAAGAATGACAAGACCACGGAGCGCAAGTTTGATAACATCATGGAGAGGCTCGCGGCTCTCCAACAGGAGATTGAGAGACCAGTGTGTGTTAAAGAGCAGCTTTGAAATTCTCATGAGTTGCTCGCATAAAAGAAAAATCACCATTTATTGCGGCTATCCCTTCGGCGCCAGCTGTGGGCTCAAGGCTGAAGCCGAACAAAAACTCCCTGATAACGACTGTGTTTAGACTGTTCCTTCCCATTCCATGCTAGGCCACCTGGGTTGGCTGGAAGACTGTTTACTTAGCCTGGCAGGCGAAGGACACTGTCTCAGCTGAACTATGGACATGCACACACATACACATACACTGATATGCACACACTCATCACCCCTCCCTTTCCAAACGCCTTCGATGGTTGTTCCCTCCTGGGGAACACGGCGGGTCTGAGCCCGCGCTGGAATGGTAGCTTCGGATTACTCCTCACCCCCTACCCAACCCTGTGGCTTGTCACGTGTTCCATAATGTTGTGCTGTGGACATTTATGTGCTTTTTTTGTGCAGAGGAGTTTTTTTGTTTCCTGTTCTCATGCTGTCCTTCCAGGAGCCCAGCATGAGTAGAGGTCTCTTTTTTTCCTCTTGTACTTTCCCATTGTAGTGTATATTTCAGTGTTTTTCTGTAACGCTACCGATCTCCGACCTGTATCCCCATGTGATGTCTGTGTTGTGTGTGTGTATGGTTGGGGGGGGGGGTCCCATTTCACTGCAGGGCAACCTGCATGTGGCGAATAAAGCCTTGATTGATTGATTGATTGATTGATAATAAATTGTCCCAAACATGGACAGAATCACTGAAATGTTAACTGTAGTCAGTAGTTTATCCCTCCTATTGCATCAAGTCTCTACAAAAGCATCTTTAATGCCACCAGTTTCTTGAGAAACTAGTTCTGGATATAAAAGTTTTATGTGGAAAGCAGCAAACATTGTATAGACAAATTCTGAATTGTGCTAGCTGTGAATCCGTCTTCTCTGCTGTCAATCTCCTTCTATGACTGTGACTGTCTGCACCAGCTGCTGCGATACACTCTGGATAAGAGTGGTCTGGAGAGGGTCAAGATCATAGCCAGTGACAACCTGTGGGAGCCCATTGCCTTCTCTCTGCTGCTAGACCCTGAGCTGAGCACAGCTGTAGACGTGATAGGGTAGGATCCTCCTCTGTCAATAGTTTGTATACGTAGCTTATGTTCTCTATCCTCAGCAGCTAAAACTTCAGCCAGCTGATGGTTGCTGCTTAAAAATGAACCACCTACAAGGCTTTAAATGGTTTGGCACCTTCATACCTTTCTGATCTTTTGCACCCTTATGTTCCATCTCATACTCTCCGATCCCAGGATTCTGGCCTTTTAAAGGTTCCTAGAGCCAGAAAAAAAAAACTATCGGGGAACATGATTTTTCTTTTCATGCCCCATTTTTGTGGAACAACCTTCCTCAAGATATTAGGCAGGCATCCTCTGTGGAGGTTTTCAAAGCTAAGTTGAAGACCCACTTGTTCACCCTATCCTACATGTCTTAATTCTTTGCCTTTTAGGTTTTTATTTTTATTTTTATCGTTTTTAACTTTTATTATGTTTTTAACTTGTTAATTTGTGTTTTTAACTTGTATTGCTATGCATCACTTTTATTTATTTATCTCTTTATTTTCAAATAGCTGTACAGCACTTTGTCTGAAAGCACTTTATAAGTTTATAAGTTGTTGTTGTTGTTGTTGTTGTTATTATTGTTATTATTATTATTATTATTATTATTATTATGTAAACTACTAGCAGTAAAAACAACATGCTTTTTTCTAATGGCAGTATAGCACAGAGTAGTTTGTTATTCTTTCTTTTGCGTTTAAACAAAGTGCAGCATTTAATACCTTCTAAGACGGATTTCATCCACGTTTCAGAGCCCATCACAGCACAGAAACAGCTTTGGTGGAGCTTACAAATGATCTTCTTATGGCCTCTGACAGTTGACTCATCTTTGTGCTTATCGTGCTAAACCTCAGTGCAGCGTTTGATACTGTTGATCACTTACCTTTCATGACCACGTAAACGGGGTGGTAAAATCAGCATTCTATCACCTCAGACGTTTAATGAAGGTTAAGCCCTTTCTTTCCAAGCGTGACTTGGAAAGTGTTATTCATGCCTTTATTACCTCACGTTTAGATTATTGCAATTCTCTTTTGTCCCGAATTCGAAAATATTGAGCAATGGAACAAACCAACAGAGGCCCAGAAGAGTTCAGTCAAACAATGATTTATTGAGTACACGCATGGGAAGATGTATACTGCAACACCAGCATCGATCTTCACCGAACAGCTCAGTTCAGAATGGTTTTATTCATGTCAGGGTTCAACCACTTCTGCGTCACAAATGAACATAACATACATCATTTACAGTAAATGGTCAATCTTAAACCCCTAAAATTAGACAAAGAAGTTCCTTTTTCTATCACACCTTCCAATTAGGCAATTAGTTTCAGACACAGACGGTCCCTGTGGGCTTGTCCTCTCCTTGACTCGTCTTCTGTCATCTGTCACTAAGCAAACTAAAATGCAGTTAGAAGCTAAATGAATTTCAGGCCTTCAGCCTGGCCTGTGTTTAAATCATGTGTGTCTGTAAGTGTGAATGCTGTTTATCCTTCTATTGCTCCAAGTCACCTACACAATATATTGTGAAGACATAGCGCTTCACAAAGCTTGAAACCTTTAATAGACTGAGCATCATCTCTGAATGAGCACAAATATGCAATGTGTGTATAAAGTGATTATAGCTGCACCTGTAATAAAAGGTTAATCCAATGCCAGTAGCTTTAATAAACATCTTGATGCTATATCAATGCTGTAGGTTATATTATCAATGCAATGTTAATGATAAAGAATATATTGTAGCAGTAAAATAATTTCTTTTATTTCCACACTTTTAATAGGGGTTGGGCAGGGCACTTTGTCACGCTTGCAACTAGTGCAAAATGCTGCGGCACGATTTTTAACTGGCAAAAGGAAATTTGACCACATCACTCCGATTTTGGCCTCTCTACATTGGCTTCCAATTGAATTTAGGATCCGTTTTAAAGTCCTTTTATTGGTTTTTAAATCTCTAAATGGTCTGGCACCTGTTTATTTGTCTGACTTGTTGAAGCCCCATGTCCCCATTCGTTCTCTTTGATCAGCTGAGCAGTTGTTGCTTTCGGTCCCAAAGTCACGGCTGAAACTTAGAGGAGACAGAGTGTTCTCTGTTGCAGCGCCGATGCTTTGGAATAACCTTCCTCTCCATATTAGACAGGCTACATCAGTGACAGTTTTTAAGTCCTTATTAAAAAACTATTTTTATTCCCTGGCCTTTAACTCTGTGGGTAACTGACATTTTTATTAATTTTGATGCTATGTCTGATTTCTGTTATTTTATTACTATATTTATATTTGTATTGTACAGCACTTTTTAAAGTGCTATATAAATAAATGATGATGGATTCCCATACATTTTCTATGACGGTCACTTTTGAACACCACAGATGTAACAAAATTGATTAAAACACTCAAAATTCAACGAAAGAAGTGCTCATCACTTTAATATGTTCAAGTGCATAGTGTGGAGGATGTCATAAGGCCTTGAGGCAATCGGATGTAAAACACAATATTTAGGAGTTTTTAAATTTGTAAATCGGTCTGATTTGACCCGAACATGACAGGAAATGGAGAGTCCTTTTCACACACTAAATTTAATTATGGAGTTCCACTGAGTTCTTGATATCCCTATGGCAGTATCATTAGAAGGCATAGCATACCACCAGTTCTGAAGTTTTGGCGCGAGATATGTGAAGACTTATCAAAGGCTACGTTCACACTGCAAGTCTTAATGCTCAATTCCGATTTTTTGATCAAATCTGATTGTTTTTGTCTGCTCGTTCACACTACAAATAAAATGCGACAGCAAACGCTCTCTAGTGTGAACGCTCAAAGCGGCCCTGCATGCGCAAAAGAAGATGTGGCACACAACGGGCTCTATTTAGACCCAGAGCAAACAGTATTGTTTGACTAATGGCCCTTAATATAAAGACTTCGGACTTCACGTTTCCCAAGTTTTGCTTTAAGTTATTTTGTTATTTACATAATAATGTAGATGACCTAATAATTATCCGTATTGCTGTTTTAGAGAGGAGCGGTGCTTCAAGGGATAGTTGCAGATTTCTGTCAGAATCTGCTGATTATGCAGTACAAATAAAATGTTAACGTTTCCCCAACGTTGTCTTCCCAGCAGTTTCACCGGATGGCCAGGAAGCGTTCGCGATGTCTTATCGAGCGCTTCTCCGGCGGTGATAATTGGTGTCTGTCTTGTGTCAGTGACGTAAAAAACGGATTTAATGCGACTTGACCATTCACACAGCAGTCGCTTTCTGAAACATCGGATATGTATCGGATTCAGTACCACATACGAAAGTGACCCAGATCGGATTTGAAAATATCGGATTTGTGCCGGTCACACTGTCATACCATGATCGGATATGGGTCGCATAGGGTCAAAAAAATCGGATTTGATGCGCTTTCGCCTGCAGTGTGAACGTAGCCAAAGTGTCTGAAATGTAACATTCCAACTTCCCCTTTAGTGTGTTTGTTGGGCAGCTTAGATAATGTCACTACAGATAAGAATATAGCCCATATGGCTTTCACTGCCGTATGCATAGCCAAGAAAACAGTCCTCATGAACTGGAAAAAACAAAAATAATCTTAATTCTAACCAATATAGAAATTATCTATTAGATTACATTAGTCTCGATACAGCCTCTGCCACCACATCAGATCAATTGCTCTGGGCTCCTTTGATTAGCTCCATCACCTAGGTGGGGGTGGGGGGTCATAGTTTGGTCCCACCTTCGCTGTAGTGATTGGTGTGGGGGTAGGGACAGGCTTAGGGCGTCGGGGGGTTCCCCAGGAGCATCTTCCTTGGGGGGCTCAACCCAGGGGTAGCGGTCATGGCCTATTAGGGGCTCTGTTGGCTCTTAGGTGACGGTTTCCTTGTGGCTGCATGCAGCGGGGCTAGGGGAGGGTCTGTGCTGACGGACGTGGGTTACTGACCTGGTAGCCTGGCTGCCCCTGGGTGGGTCCGGGACGGGCGTGAGGTTCTGGGGCGCTCCGTCTCTGGGCTGGGGCCTTGGCCGGGCCTCGGGGGCTTGGGTCCTGGTTGGTATGTTGCTGGGGTTGTGGGCGGGTGGGTGTATGGGGGCCTGGCCCTGGCGCAGGGTGCCGCATTGAGCCACCTGGGGGGCTCTTCAACTGGTGGGGGAGGTTGTTACATCTTGCAGGAGCTCTCCTCTCTTCAGGAACTCACTCTGCAGGAGGGGGAGATACAGGAGAGGTGGAGGAAGATCTCAGCCTGGGCATCTATTGTCTTGTGTAGTCTGGAAGATGAGTGGATGACGGGGTGGGTGCAGTTTTCTCTGTGGTGGGGTCAGATGGGCTGTCCTGGGCTCTGTGGGGCCGGGCGGCGCTGCTGTTCTGGGCCCCGGTCCGGATGGGCCTGGGCCCCCTTTCCCTGGCGGGTTGCGGAGTATGGGGGTGCCTACTGGGGTCAGCGGGGGAGCTGGCCCCAGGGAGGGGTCACTTGCCCCTCCCTTCCTTCCCTCCCCATCTCCAGCTGCCTCCCTCTTCCCGCTCCACCACAATCACCCACACATGCAGGGCCTTGGGGTAAAGGTGTGTCACCAGGGTGCAGGGGAGGCATCCCCCCTCTGTCCCCTTGTGGCTTCTTGTGCCTCAATTTTATCTCACAACTTAGACATTCACATTACTCACACTCTCATAACACATACATATAGGATCTTGGGGGTGGGCACGATACACGGACTCCAAAAGACCATCAGGGTGTACACCTCACCCCTGGCGTTGTTGCCCACCTGTCAATTTTAAATACACGTAGACACTGAGGGCTATCAGGAGGGGCTATGCGCTTACCTGCTGCTCTCTGGCAGGTAGCTCCATGCCCTCCTGGGTTTTAAATGCACCTTAGAACACACATGCATCAGCACTACATATGAGCGGGCGGAGGGAGGTTTTGGAGTCTTCTCACACCCCCGTTCTCTGCGACCTGCTGGAGCGGGGGGCCAGCAGGAGGAGTTGGCTGTCCGACTGGGGTCTGGAATGTGGGGCCTCCCTGCTGCTGCGGAGTCGGGGCGGTCTGCTTCTCCCCACCGCAGGGAAAAGGGTAACACCACCTGGGTCTGGGTGCAGTTTCCCCCTCCAGGGGCAAAGGTACCTAGACCCGGTTCTTAGAGTATGCTTGGGGAGTGTGATCGTGTGTACAGTGTCTCTCTATGTCTGTCTCCACGTTGGTTGAGTGTTGAGTAATTGCATATGAGAGCATGAGGGTGTGAATGGATGTTTGTATCTGTGTGTGCCTGTATGTCTGTGTCTATATGTCAGGTTGGGTATTAGACGCCACCTCTCTGGGGACATCTCAGGCCCTCTAAGGTATGGAGGCCTATCTCCCCCCACCACTCCCCCTGCCAGTGGCAGACGCCCTCAGACATCGGTGCGTTGGTGGTTCTTTGTGTCCGGGGATGGGCGCCCGGGTACACACCGGCTCACTCCTTGGTGGCTGCTTATCGGGGCCTGGAGCCTGGGGCTCGCTTTGGCCACTTCGGGGGTGGGGTGCCCTCGGCCTCTCGGCCTGGGGCTCGGTCACTCAGGCACAGCTGGCTGCCGGCGGAGCTCACGGGCGCGTCACTGCAACCCCCCCCCCCGGCTTCTGCTCCGCGGCTGCTGAGTGACCCCCCATCTGGGGCTCTCCTCAGCTCTTTCTGGGATAGTGGCGCAGCTGCCCCTCTGTTGGTCTTCCTTGGTCTCTTGTGTTCTGAGGGCCTCTGGATGTCTGGAGTCTTGATCTCCTCCATACCTGCTTCATGCCCTGGAGGACGGGGCTGTGGCTCCCCACACCCTCTAGCAGATCATTACATGAAGGAACCTTTTAAAAACAAGCGCGTCCATGCTCACAGGTGTACACACGGGTGCTCACACACACAAACTACACCCTTTTTGGCTCCTACCTCAAAGCACACTGTGCGCTGTCGATATTACGTGCTGCACAATAATGTTTAATATTTAGTATTTACTGTTATATTCCCATATATCATCGTGATGTTGTTTATTGTATTGCTCTCCTTTTATTCTGCTGTTTTTCTTTTTTCTTTCTCAACAGGTGATCTAGGTTATTGTATTGTATGTATTTTTTTTTTGTCTGCTTATTTAGTTGTTTTTTGTTTTTTTTGCCCTTTATCCCCGTCCGTCTTCTCCGCTGTTTTTTTCCCCCTCTTCCTTTCTCCCTTTTCTTTTCCTCATTCAAGTCTGTCCCATATCTAGCAAGTGAAAATAAAAAAATAAATAAAATAAACAATAAAAGTTGAATCAAATAGACCATTACGGCAAAGGCTGGGATGTTCAATTTGGTAAAGTAAATCCGTTGGGCATCTTTCTTGGCCTTTAGACAATAATTCTGGTGGCAAAAGAACCAAACAGGACAGGCAAAAAAAAAAAAAAGGCATAGCATACATTTTCACTGCTATGCAGATGACACCCAGCTTTATCTATCCATGGAGCCAGATCACACACACCAATTAGTTAGACTGTAGTAATGTCTTAAGAAGCTCATAAAGATGTCTCATACTGACCTTGATGACCTCTAATTTGCTTTTGCTTCTAGTATCAGAAAAATGGTATCTAACCTAGATGCTTACTCTGGATGGGATTACCTTGGCCCGGATGGCATCCTGGATTTAGGATAGGTACTTCTTCCACAATTGTAAAAAGTTAATCAATATTTGATCAGAGCATGTGTTCACTGTTCATCAAAACAGTGATCAGTAATTTTACTTATAACCAGGGAAGTACAGAGCAGAAACAGCTTTTTAATATTGTTCTTGTTCGTACCTTTCTGAACACTTTTAAGATTTAAAATAAACAAATATATAAACTTATTAAACAAAAATTAAAAGAATTTCAAGGAAATTGTGCAAATATTTGTCAGACAGCTGATAGATGTGTGATGTTTCCCTGTGGTCTGCAAGTCCAGGCCCAGAGACCAGACTGATGGATCTAAAACAGATATAACTAAAGTTAATCCAGTGGTTACCTGCACAGAGATAACCACAAAGCATAAAAAACTTAGCTTCTGCAAGCTAGGTGTGCTACGAGCTTGCTGTGTAATGTAATATAATATAAGATTTACACAGCATGATCAGACACTTGTTCAGACCAATGAGCTACTTACTAAAGATGTCCAGACTCTTTTCTTTCCAAGCTCCTTAGACTATTAAAGAAACCCTGTCACATCCTTCTCTTCTGTCCACTCCACAGATTGTCTGTTCAGGTTCATCTAGGTAATATTTCAGGCTCTCTAAACTCACAGTTAGTGGAGCTCTGCAGCCAGATGTCTAAGAAACAATTTTACCTTTCTTAGGAATGCTGCATGCTTAAATCATAGAAGCTATGTAACCACAGAAGCTATGTAATTAAATCATAGAAGCTATGTAATGCTATGTAATGCTGTGCAACAAGCACAGAATTACACAGCATCAATGGGACAGCAGTGCAGAGGATTCAGAGCTTGTCTTAGAATCCTCGGGTTTAAAATATTGTTTCAACATTAAAGTAATCCAGTGACACACCAAACAATAACTTGATTGTTCCAAGCTTTATTTTTCAAATTGTAACCAGATGCAGTTTAAAAATGTGATAGCGACAAAGAAAAACACTTTCTTCTTTCCATAACAAAAACTGAGAAAGGAGTCAAGGATTAAATGGAATTTTAAAAAATATATGATTTTTGTAACCGTATCATCCAATTTCAATAATATTATAATTCTTTTCTGTTTTTCTTGTTTTCCCCTCTGGTAAATAAATCAGTTCCCTTTCAGTCAATTCACTCAGTACACATAAGTATGGGATAGTTTGCCCTCGCACATCCTGGCTGAAGAAACCTTTATTCACGCCTTCAAGGCAGATGACCTGTGTTGACATGCACACAGCCCCGCCTGCACATATAACCCCTATCATCACAGACGTCTCTCAGTTCTTACGCTCTTCCCCTCGCTGAGAACACCTCTGCTGAGTTGGGCTAGCTATCTGCTGCTAGTTAGGTCCGTTGTCTGCTGACTTGAACTTAACTGCCACTGTTGGTGTTAGTCTCCATCGCTGGTTCCTGATGACAAGCCCGCTGGCACCTCTTCTTAACGAGGTCAGAGTCGCCACGGATTACATCCTCCATGCGTCCCGCTGTGCAGTGCTCTCCCTGGGCAGAGGGATGGCTTCGACAGTAGTAGCGCAGAGGCACCTGTGACTGACCTTCTCTGGCGTCCCGGATAGGGACAGGGCTGTATATCTGGACTAACCAGTGTCTGCGGCTAAGTTATTCGGACCTTCACTAGATTCAATCTGAGGAAGAAGCAGACAGAAGCTTTGCGCGACATCATCCCCAAACGTCAGGCGAAACCCAAACCCACAGTTACCTCTCACAGGCCCGCCGCTCCTCTGCCAACTGGCAAAAGACCGGCGCCCACTGCTGCAGTGGGTGTGCCGCCAGCGGGAGCACATCCTCCGGCCTGAGCTCCGCACCAGTCAGCCTGGAGCAAAGGACAACCCTTGGACCCCTGGCGGGACCCGACGCCCAGGAGGAAGCCTCAGCCCTCCTACAGTGGCTTGCAAAAGTATTTGGCCCCCTTGAACTTTTCCACATTTTGTCACATTACAGCCACAAACATGAATCAATTTTATTGGAATTCCATATGAAAGACCAATACAAAGTGGTGTACACTTGAGAAGTGGAACGAAAATCATACATGATTCCAAACATTTTTTACAAATAAATAACTGCAAAGTGGGGTGTGCGTAATTTATTCAGCCCCCTTTGGTCTGAGTGCAGTCAGTTGCACATAGACATTGCCTGATGAGTGCTAATGACTAAATAGAGTGCACCTGTGTGTAATCTGATTTCAGTACAAATACAGCTGCTCTGTGATGGCCTTAGAGGTTGTCTAAGAGAATATTGGGCGCAACAACACCATGAAGTCCAAAGAACACACCAGACAGGTCAGGGATAAAGTTCTTGAGAAATTTAAAGCAGGCTTAGGCTACAAAAAGATTTCCCAAGCCTTGAACATCCCACGGAGCACAGTTCAAGCGATCATTCAGAAATGGAAGGAGTATGGCACAACTGTAAACCTACCAAGACAAGGCCGTCCACCTAAACTCACAGGCCGAACAAGGAGAGCGCTGATCATAAATGCAGCCAAGAGGCCCATGGTGACTCTAGACGAGCCGCCTCATTTCCGCAGAGTCGTAAACAAGACTGTCAGCATCAAAGCAGCAGGAAGAAAATAAAGGTGCTATTGCAGAAAAGAGCAATACAAGTACAGCCGTTAGTTTGTTCAAAAAAAAAAGGGGGGAGGGCTTCATCCCATCCACGACCTGTGAGTCTTGAACATGTATCTACGAATGTACAAGGTCAAGATGCTAACACTCAGACAGCTCTTGAATGCGGTTGGTCCAGGAGATTGGTTTGCAACAATCGATCTAACAGATGCTTATTTTCATATGACTATACACCCGAACTACAGGCAGTTTCTGAGGTTTGCATTCGAGGGCGTAGCCTACAAATACTTGGTGCTGCCTTTTGGGTTCTTGCTTGCTCCTTGCACCTTTGCGAAATGTGCCGAGGTGGCGCTAGCACCCCTCCGAGAGAGAGGCATCCGCATCTTAGCCTACCTAGACGACTGAAATCTCGTAGCTTGCTCCAGAGAGCAGGTGGAGACTCAGCTGTCACTGGTTTTGTGACACATTCACACACTGGGTTTCTCTGTGAACTTTCAGAGCTCGCTAATCCCGAGTCAGCAGATTTATTTCCTCGGTTTAGAAATATGCTTGCTTTCCAGCCGCTCACGTTTGTCAGAGCATCGCTGCCTCATTCAGTTTCAGCTGGGACGCAGACTGCATTTCCAGACGATATTAGGTTTGTTGGGCATGATGGCATCTATGATCGCCGTAGTGCCGCTTGGACTTTTAAAGATGAGTGTTTCAGTGCTGGATTCTCTCTCATTGCCTGTGGGCATCGTGTCACCTCGGGAGGAGGCATGCTAGCTCTCCGTCCCTGGAGGAAGCCCAGACTGTTGCATCAGGGCTCTTGGACTGGGAGGGTGTTGTTTTGCTAGGTGGTGTCCACAGATGCTTCCCTAAGGGGGTAGGGAGCGCTGTGCGGTGCATCAGTGAGAGGGATCTGGTCCCCAGCCCGGTGCGAGCTGCACATCAACCACTTAGAGCTGTTAGCAGTGTTCTTAGCTCTCAAACATTTCCGTCCAGTCCTGGAGGGCCAACATGTCCTAGTCAGGACGGACAATTCAACAGTAGTCTCTTACATAAACAGGCATGGAGGAACACGCTCCTCTCAACTGTTGAAGCTGCCTCGCTCTGCTGTTATGGTGCAGTGTTCATTTTCTGTCTCTAAGAGCCATCCATGTTCTGGGTTACCTGAACTTGGGGCCAGACCTTCTCTCTAGCGGGGGGTCCTCTGGTGAGGGAATGGAGGTTGCACCCTTTGATAGTGGCTCAGATTTAGGATCTGTTAGGCAAGGCACAAGTAGATCTTTTTGCCTCCAGGGTAAATACTCACTTCCACATGTTTTTCTCCATAATCAACCACGATGCACCGTTGGGCATGGACACGTTAGCACACCAATGGCCAGACGTGCTCCCTTGTGCATTTCTCCCAGTGAAAATGACATCTCCAGTTCTGGAGAGAGTGCATCAGCAGTCGCTCTCTCTGATTCTAGTGGCCCTTTGGTGGCCCACAAGGTTGTGGTATGCAGAAATAATCAGCCTGCTAGCAGCGAGTCCTTGGCAGCTTCCTCTCCGCGGGGACCTCCTCTCTCGAGGCGCGAGGAGAAGTGGTTCATCCACGCTCGGATCTGTGGCGGCTTTATGCTTACCTGCTGAGAGGTCAAACTTGATTGCTAAGGGTCTGCCAATAAGTGTGATAGCGACAATTCAGAGCGTTAGGGCCTCATCCACTAGAGGCTTGTATGCTTACAAATGGTGAGCTTTGAGCAATGGTGCCAGGATTGCCATACTCTCCCATTTCAGTGCTCTATTGTGGTTGTTTTGACATTCCTGCAGGAGCTGCTAGATAAGGGCCTTTCATTTTCAACAATTAAGGTTTATTTAGCAGCTATATCTGCTTGTCATATTGGCTTTGACGGGGATGACACCAGATGCATCTCCCCTTGCCTTACGTTTTCTGAAAGGGGTTCACCGGCTGAGACCCATGCTTTGGCCCAGTGTCCCTGCTTGGGTCTTATCTTTGGTGCTGGAGGCCCTTTGTGGCCAACACTTTGAACACATTGAGACTTTGGATATGAAATTTCTCTCATATAAGATGCATTACTTCTCACTTTGGCTTCACCAAACACATGTCTGTGTATTGCGTTCAGATGCTGCCTTTTTTCCCAAGATCATGCCAGCATCTTATAGCTCAATGGAGTTTGAGTTGCTGAGCTTTTGCTCCCCTCCTTTTGCATCTGAGGAGCAGAGAGGGCTACATTCTCATTGTCCTGTGCGTGCGCTACGTACCTACATTGAGCATACTCAGAATATGCGTTTATGTAACCAGCTGTTCATCTGTTTCGCTAGTCCAGCCAGAGGTTCCACCAGGGGGATGGCAACTTCATGGGCTCTTTTGGGGTGCCTATAGCTGATATTTGTGCAGCAGCTAGTTGGGCATCACCACACACTTTTGTGCGGTTTTATTGGTTCGACATTAAAGCCCCTTCGGTGGCTCACACTGTCCTTTCTGCTGGGTCTACTGCACACTAAGGTGGTGGTGGTCCAATTCCAGTTCAGTGGCTGCTCTGCGGGGTGTGTATATATCTTCCATACTTATGTGTTGTACCTCGCTCCTCTCCTTCAGCTCCTCTCCTTCAGGGAACAGAAGTTATAGACATAACTGTGTGTTCCCTTTCAGTTGATTCACTTGGTACAACACAAGGTGGCCCCACTGAGCAGTTTGGCTCGGT
This sequence comes from Simochromis diagramma, assembly GCF_900408965.1. Taxonomy (NCBI): domain Eukaryota; kingdom Metazoa; phylum Chordata; class Actinopteri; order Cichliformes; family Cichlidae; genus Simochromis; species Simochromis diagramma. The sequence goes on from NW_024387170.1 coordinate 2,900,728, forward strand.
GAAGAGCGGCTATCGAACTGAGGGATGTCTGTGATGACAGCGGTTATATGTGCAGGCGGTGCTATACGCATGTCATCACGGGTCATCTGACTTAAAGGCGTGAATAAAGGTTTCCTCAGACAGGACACGTGAGGGCATGATATCCCATACTTATGTGTTGTACCTCGTTCCTCTCCTTCAAGGAACAGAAGTAATAGTGATAGGTTTGTAGCATAAACCTATTCGCTGGAACGTTAAGGACAACTTACTACAAAGCAAAAGCAAGACACAAGTAGGCAAAGTTCTTTGTGTTACTCATGCATGAGGGAGGCCTGCCTGGAGCCAAGTGTCATTCCACCCACTTGACCTCCGTCAGACTCTCAGCCATAGCACTTCTTTTATTGTGGTTACATGAATATACATAGGTTCATTAACATATGACGTCTACATACACACAAAGAGTACCTTGCCTGTGCGTTGTGTAAGTGTGTTTGTGTGTGTGGTGGGGGGGGTCAGTGTGTGACCCCATAAATGACTTCCCTAAACCTGCTGGTCTGGAAGTCCAGCAGATCATCTAAACAAAAGGCACTTAGACTTAAACAGATATACGTGCGTTTGCTATACCATATATCAGTAAGAGCAGATATAACCTCTCTCCTGACCTTAAGTTGTGTGTGCATCCCAGAGTGCTCTGGGATGCACACAGAGTGTCCACAGACTACTAAGGATCAAACCTCTACCAACACGACATTGATTATAAAACTCTAAGCATATACAGCGGGGAAAATAAGTATTTGACACATCAGCATTTACATCAGTAAGGGGATTTCTAAGTGGACCATTGACACAACATTTCCACCAGATGTTGCCATCAAGCCAAATATTGAATCCATACAAACAAATCAGAACATTGAAGTATACAAGTTAAACCATAATAAATAAAGTGAAATGACACAGGGAATAAGTATTGAATACATGAAGATAACAAGGGGCAAAATGACATAGAAAGCCAGGAGATCACCTGAAATCTGTCAGTATTGATAGAGAAATCCTGTCCCCTATCAGTACTAATTGATATCAGCTGCTTTAGTCCTAATTGATGGCCTATAAAGGCTCCTCATCACCCAGAAGGCACACAGGAAAGACTTCATGATGGGTAAAAGCAAAGAACTCTCTCAAGATCTTCGTAATCTTATCGTTGAAAAGCATCGTGATGGGAATGGTTATAGGTGCATTTCCAGAATGCTGAATGTTCCTGTGAGCACTGTGGGGGCCATTATCCGGAAATGGAAGGAGCATCAGTTCACCATAAACCTGCCACGATCAGGTGCTCCACGCAAGATCCCTGTCCGAGGAGTCCAAAGAATAATCAGGAGAGTTCTCCAAGAGCCAAGAACCACTCGGACAGAACTTCAGGAAGACCTTGCATCAGCAGGTACTGTTGTTTCAAAGAAAACTATAAGCAATGCACTGAACCGCCATGGCATCCATGCACGCTCACCACGCAAGACTCCATTGCTGAACAAAAAGCATGTCAAGGCTCGGTTAAAATTTGCGCAACAGCATTTGGAGAAGCCTGTGGATTATTGGGAGACTATAGTATGGTCAGATGAAAGCAAAATTGAACTTTTTGGCAGCCATTCTACACACCATGTTTGGAGAAGGAATGGCACTGCTCACCACCCCAAGAACACCATACCAACAGTTAAGTTTGGGGGTGGTAGCATCATGGTTTGGGGCTGCTTTTCAGCAAGGGGTACTGGCAGACTTCATATTATTGAAGGCAGGATGAATGGAGAGATGTACCGGGACATTCTGGATAAAAATCTGCTGCCATCTACCAGGAAGCTAAAAATGAAAAGAGGGTGGACATTTCAGCAAGACAATGATCCCAAACACAAGGCCAAGGTAACAATGAAGTGGTTTCAAAGAAAGAAAATCAAGTTGCTTGAATGGCCCAGTCAATCACCTGACCTAAATCCCATAGAAAATCTATGGAGAGAACTGAAGATTAAAGTTCATAAAAGAGGCCCAAGGAACCTTCAAGATTTAAAGACCGTTTGTGTGGAAGAATGGGCCAGAATCACTCCTGAGCAATGCAGACGACTGGTCTATCCATACAAGAGGCGTCTAGAAGCTGTAATCACCAACAAAGGCTTTTCTACAAAGTATTAAATAAAGTGTGTTCAATACTTATTCCCTGTGTCATTGCACTTTATTTAATATGATCCAACTTGTATACTTCAATGTTCTGATTTGTTTGTATGAGTAGATATTTCTAAGCATAAATGACAATCCACTATATAACCTTGACAAATAGACATAACTGTTTGCTTCACAAGCTATAAAATACAGGCTTTACAATCTGTGACTGTTTGATACTCAGCTTTAACTCCTTTTGTAGCTACTTTTGTTTTTTGTTTTTTTGCTGTATGGGAACAGCTTGAATACAGAAATCTGAACTGTGATCACCAAGTTTGACCTTTTGTATGTCCAGATGGGACTATTCCAACTCTCTTTACTTGGGCCTCCAACTCTCCCTCCTTCAGCGCCTGCAATTAGTCCGAAATGTGGCAGCATGCCTCTTAACTGGCACTAGAAGGCATGAGCACATCACCCCTACCCTCGCTAACTTACACTGGCTTCCCGTCAAATATTGCATTGATTTCAAAATCCTTCTGCTCACTTTCAAAATTCTAAATAACCTGGCCCCTAGCTACCTAAGTGATCTCCTTGATCTGTACAACCCAAAGAGAGCACTAAGATCCTCCAGCCAACTGCTCGTAATGCAGCCGAGGTCTTGTTTAAAAACCAGAGGGACTTCCGCTTCCGGCCGCATGGAGTGAAGTAGTGGGTGCGTTCAGCTCCGCTTATTATTTTTAAATATTGCATTTGTCCAGACTACTTAATTCTTGGTTAGCTGAAGCCACGCTAAAATGGATACTAAGAAGACCAGAAAATACACACAAAAGACCATAGACATCGATTCGACCATCTCGAGCGGGGAATATGGCGAAGCAACTAAAGCTAAAGCTAATGCTAATGTGGAGATGGGGGAGGAAGCGCCTATATCTGTGGGAACGCTGCGAGCAGAAATACGTGCAGGACTGAAACCGTATGAAGACAGTTTGGACAGCATTAAAATCCAGTTGGGTAGTCTACATAAAGGAATCAGCAGTGATATATCTGTGTTGCGAGAAGAAGCTCAAGCAGATATTAAAACCACCCGAGACGAACTCATGGGAAAAGTTGAACAGCTGTTCACTATGCAAGCAGAGGCAGCGAGCACACAGAAAGAGATGGAGAAGTCCCTGAGTGACACGACTGACAGGCTGACAACACTGGAAAAGTCCTATATGTCTCTAAAGGCAGACCATCAGAAGCTACAAGAAAAATGCACTAACTTAGAAGATAGAAGTCGCAGACAGAATATCAGAATAGTTGGTGTTGCAGAAGGCGCAGAAACGAATAACATCACCGATTTTGCCGCAAAGTTTCTGGCGGAGGTCCTCGGAGCAGACAACTTTGACTCCCCTATTGTTATTGATCGAGCTCACAGAAGCCTTATCCCCAAACCACGCAGCGGGGAACGACCGAGGCCCATTATTATCTGATTGCACTACTTCACAGACAAGGAGAAGATCCTGAGACTGTCTCGTAATAAAGGAAACTTACACTTCCAGGGGTCTCCAGTTTATATTTTCCCCGATATAAGTCCTGAGGTTGGGCGGATGCAAGCAACCTTCAATCAACTGAAGCAGAAACTCCGCAGCGCTGGCATCCAATACAGCCTGTATTATCCAGCCAAATTGGTGATTACGGCAAACTGCTCCAGATACACGTTTACCGACGCCCAAGCGGCTGAGAAATTTATCTTGTCCAACAAGCTGATCACATTGGAAGATGAAACTGAATAGGAGGCGCTGGCCAGCTGATCGAGAAAGACATTACTGGATGGTCACACTCACTGACTGAGTTGATAAACTCTTATTCAGGTGAAATATATTGTTATGCTGTTGAGGATATTTTTACATCTTCTTCCTTTCTTTGTTCTGTTTTGAGAGAAGGAATAAGTTTATAGAAGGAGAATGAATTAGAATGTGTTCGCAAGAAAATTCATAGTTAATATTTAAATTGATTAATATTAAGGTAATTTAAGTTACAAGATGATGTTTATTCTCTTACCAATGTAATCTCTTCTTGTATGTAAACCATCATAATAGGGATTAAGGGTAATGGCAGAGCCTGAACTACTTTTTTTTTTTCCCTTTATTTATTAATTTTATTATTATTATTGATATTATTATTACTGTGAGTGTGCTTTATCAAAATTAAACTGGATAAGAATAATATAATTCTTTAGGAGCTTAGTGGTAAGTCAGATGCTCATATCTCTCTCTGAGTTGAGACTTAAATACTTTTGTTGTATGGAGTCCCCTCTCTGTCCAAGCTCTGTTGGAGCGCTTTGGTCAGGGAGGAGCAGAGAGGAAGTAGGGACTGTTTTTGTGGGGTTTTTTGTTTGGGTTCTCACCTGCACTTTTGTTTGTATTTTGTTTGGAGGCCATTTTATTAAAAAAGGAGGGGGGAAAGGGTTTAATTGGGTTGCAAATCTTTATTTATAAGTTAAATAGTGGTTATTGATAATTATAAAAACCTAGTAAATTTTGTGTCATGGAATTGTAAAGGACTCAATAGTGCTGTTAAGCGGGGCAATATTCTAGCACACCTTAAAAAACTGGGGACAGATATAGGATATTTGCAGGAAACCCATTTGAGAAATCAGGATCATCAGAAGCTACGTAGCAGATGGATTGGGCAGGTATTTCATTCTAACTTTACAGCTAAGAATAGAGGTGCAGCCATTATTATCAAAAAAGGGATTCCCTTCATAGCGTCAAAAGTATTATCGGACCCTCGTGGACGTTATATCATAGTTACAGGGAAACTTTATAACAATCAGGTTACACTAGCAAATATTTATGCCCCTAATGTTGATGATGCAGGTTTTATTAAATCATTTATATCCTCTTTACCTAACATGGACACCCATAAACTGATAATTGGTGGCGATTTTAATTTCGTTTTGGATTCTAGTCTTGATAGATCATTACAAAGATCAGTATTTAAATCAAAATCTGTGAAAACTATTCAAGAATTTATGAAGACATATAAACTGATAGATCCATTTAGAGCTATTTCCCCTAACTCTAAGCAATTTTCATTTTTCTCTTCTGTTCATCATACTTATTCTAGAATAGACTTTTTCTTAATAGATTATAGATTTCATACACAGATCCAAAGTTGTGACTATAAGGCAATAGTTTTATCTGACCATAGTCCAGTATTGCTACAACTAGCAAAAGGAGATAGAGCTACTGCACCAAAATGGAGATTTAATAATGGTTTGCTGTTAGATAATATCTTAGTAAATGAAATAAAGGATCAAATCAAGCTATTTATTTCAATAAATGACACACTTGAAGTTACGAGATCCATACTATGGGACACATTAAAAGCCTACTTGAGAGGCCAAATTATCTCATTGAGTAGCTATAGGAATAAGCAACGAAAAGAAAGAGAGTTAAACATAACAATGGAACTTTTAGAAATAGACAAGGAATATGCTATCTCTCCTTCATCTAAACTTTATAAAAATAAGGTCTCATTGCAGACAGAACTTAAATTGCTTTATACAAATGACACGATAAGATTACTTACACAACTTCAACATAAGTACTATGAACACGGGGAAAAAACAGGTAGTTTACTAGCAAGGCAAATTAAAGAAGTTGCAGCTTCAAGACTGATTACAGAAATAAGAACTAGTGCAGGGCAATTAACAACTGACCCAAAGAGAATTAATGATGTATTCCGAGAATATTATAAAGCACTTTACTCTTCAGACTTAAAAAAAGATCCAAACATAATCGAAAGTTTTTTTGATTCTATTCAAGTTCCATCTATCAATATAGAACACAAACTATTGTTAGAACAACCAATAACATTAAGGGAGATAAATCAGGCTATTCAAAGTATGCAGTGCTCAAAAAGTCCCGGTCCATATGGGTATAGTGCTGAATTCTATAAGACCTTTAGTGAACAAATTTCACCCGTTCTTTTGGAGGTATATAACGAAGCTCTAACTAAAGGATGCTTACCTTCAACCATGTATGATAGCACTATCTCTCTAATCCACAAGCCTGGTAAGGATCCTTTGGAACCTGGTTCGTACAGACCAATAAGTCTATTGAACGTAGATAATAAAATATTGGCAAAAATTCTGGCTATGCGATTAGAGATAGTTCTCCCAACAGTTGTGTCAAAGGACCAAATGGGATTTGTAAAAAATAGACGGTTATCTTTTAATATTAGAAGGCTATTCAATATTATATATACACATAATACTTCTGATCAATCTGAAATACTACTCTCATTAGATGCGGAGAAGGCCTTTGACAGGGTTGAGTGGGATTTCCTCTTCTCGACCCTGTCAAAGTATGGCATAGGCCCTAATTATATCTTCTTTGTTAAGCTGCTTTACACAAAAGGCCTAAGGCCTAAGGTTAATACAAATAATATATCTTCTAGTCCTTTCCTCCTCCACCGCTCTACAAGACAAGGGTGCCCTTTGTCCCCATTGCTATTTGCACTTGTCATAGAACCTCTTGCCATTCAATTACGCTCTACAAAAGATTATAAAGGAATAAGGAGATTTGGTGTAGAACATAAGGTGTCTCTCTATGCAGATGATTTGTTGCTATATATCACTGACCCTACTAAATCATTGCCAAAAATTATGACAGTTTTAACTGAATTTGGGAAAATTTCTGGATACAAAATCAACTTAACAAAAAGCATATTGTTTCCGATTAGTTCTTTAGAAAAATTAGATAGCGCTACATTGATCTCGTTTCCTTTTACAATCTCAGATACCTTCAAATATCTTGGAATAACTGTAACCCGTGAATTCTCTGGCCTTTTTAAACATAATTTTATTAATTTATACCATCAAACTGAACAGAACTTGGAAAGACTGTCTTAAACTGCCCATCTCGGTTGCTGGCCGAGTAAATTTCATTAGGATGAGCACTTTACCCAAATTTTTATTTATGTTTCAATGTATCCCAATATTGATCACAAAAACTTTTATTAAGAAAATAGACCAGTTAATCTCTCAGTTTATCTGGAACAAAAAGACACTCAGAATAAAAAAGATATTTCTCCAAAGAGCCAAGATTACAGGAGGAATGGGGTTGCCTTGTTTTCAGTTTTATTATTGGGCCTGTAATATACGTTGTATGTCATTCTGGGGCGGGGAACATAGACCTGATTGGGAACGGATGGAAAGTATGACTTTTTTCTCCAATACTCTTAAATCTTTGGTTCATTCAAACTCAGATCTGGGTAAGCATAAATGTAAAAATCCGGTAGTGTCTGACTCACTAAAAATTTGGTCTCAAATTAGAAAGCATTTTCATTGGCGTCAATGTTCAATCTTTACACCATTAATTCATAATCAAGCATACACATTGCTCTCAGGATCAACATTCCAGCTATGGATTTCCAAAGGGATACACACAATCAAGGATCTGTTTATTGATAATCTTTTTCCTTCGTTTCAACAACTTCAGCAAAAATTTTCCATAGAAAACAGAGATTTTTTCAAGTATTTACAAATACGTCATTTTATTAAAGAAACGTTTCCATCCTTTTCCAATGAACCACAAAAGCTAGTTTCAGATGATCTATTCTTAATGAACCCGCTAAAGAAAGGAGCTATTTCTAGGATCTACAACCAACTTTTGCAAATAGACAGTACAACTACATTGGACCACTTGAGAAATGCTTAGAGTGAAGAACTGGCTACTAACATCACTAAAGATCAATGGACTAAGGCACAAGAACTGGTTCACTCCACTTCTGTCTGCTGCAGGCACGGACTACTACAATTTAAGGTCTTGCATAGGCTCCATCTGTCTAAATTGAAGGTTTCAAGGATGTTTCCAGGGGCTGACTCAAGATGAGATCGATGTGGCCAGAATTCTGCCTCATTGTCACATATGTTTTGGACATGTCCTAATATCGCTACCTACTGGTCTAAAATATTTAAAACTTTGTCTGATATTTTTAGAAAAAAAGCTCCCCCCAGACCCAGTAATGGCACTATTTGGTGTAGCTACAGTTAAAAACTTAAATAATAAACAAATTCGTGCTCTGAGTTTTATAACATTGCTTGCAAGACGCCTTATACTCATTCTGCTTTATTAAGAGACACAATGTATCATTTACAGTTGGAGAAAATTAAATTTTCATTAAGAGATAATGTTAAACAGTTTTACCTAATTTGGCAACCCTTTATAGATTACTTTAATAAGTAAAACTGGGAGGTATGGCCTCCTCCCATATCTGCCCCAAGATTATATATATGGGTCTACGCAGGTGTTGTTTTTTTTTTTTTTTTTTTTTTTTTTTTTTTTTTTTTTTTGGGGGGGGGGCGGTTCGTTTGATTTGGTTTGTTTTTTTTTTTTTTTTTTTTTTTTTCCCTCTCTCCCTCCTTTGAATATACTTATTTAGGATAATAAATGTGTATGTATAGACATAGATATGATTGTTTATATAATGGTAATTATATTTTATGTAAAAAGGATGGGGAGAGGAAGGAAGGGAAGGGGAAAAAAGAGCGGAGGGGAAGGGAAAAGGGAAAAAAAAAAAAAAAACTATGTCAATGTAAATGAGATATATACTTTGTTGCCTGATTTGAATAAAGAAAGGAAAAAAAAAAACCAAAAAAAAAAACAAGAGGTGACCATGCCTTTGACATTACCGCCCCTAGACTCTGGAATAATCTCCCCGTTGATATCCGTAAATTGGAATCAACTCAGTCGTTCAAATCATGCTTAAAACACACCTGTTCAACTTGGGGATGGCAAGTGTCCTGCACTACACCATGCAATGTAATTTTAATTGTAACTGTACTACTTGTTCCTTGTTCTGCCCGCATTGCGGTACACTAGTCTTTCAAATGTGCTATAGAAATTAATTTTGACTTGACTTGACTTTTGTATGTGGTGATCAGGGCTCACTACCCGGGTACCACCACAATAACAGAGGCCCTGAAGACACAGAAGAAGCTGTGGTCGTCAGAGGACTACAGCACCTTTAACAATGAGGTGGGAGGAGGTTGTTGGGCTCGTATCCTCAACCAGAACTATGTCAATGGACAAATGACTGCGTAAGTTAAAAAACAAGCAGTACATGCCAGCAAAAATATTAAGCATTACACAGAATGTTTTTAAATTTATTGAATTTTAATCAGTTTGATGGTAAGTTTATTTTTAGTTAGAATAAAGTGTAAACTTGGTGAATACATGCTTTGGACAGACTGTTAAGCCTTAATGTTGAACAATGTGGTTAATATGACTGTGATCCTTCCTCCAGCACCATCTCCTGGAATCTGGTGGCCAGTTATTATGAGGATCTCCCATTCGGCAGGGACGGGCTCATGACAGCTGAGGAGCCCTGGAGTGACAACTATGTGGTCGAGTCTCCAATTTGGATCACGGGTCTGCATACAGAGACAGATAGTTTGAAAATGTGTTTCAGATCAACATAACATTTCTCATAATAGCAAAGTTATTAGAGAGTGGTCAGTGGTCATAAAGGTCAGCAGTGTACTTTTAAATCCAGAAATCATGACACTAACCCTTAAGGTTCTGAGTAAATATAATTCATTATGTCACTGCATTTTTAGTGTTGACTGTATGTTGCATACTGATGGGGTAGACTGCATGTAATTAGAAGACATCTCACTTGTGAGACAGATTTGATGGGTTGGCGAAAGTTTTGGCATGAAAGCAATCTGATTTTTTTTTAGAAGTGAATTAGTTTGGTAGTTGTTAGGTCTGGCTGAGTGATTGTTTTGTAACCCTTTGTTTTCAAATGTTTTCCTTGCAGCCCACACCACACAGTTCACCCAGCCAGGATGGACCTACCTGCAGACTGTTGGACATCTGGCACAAGGTGGAAGCTATATTGCCTTGACTGATGGGAAGGGAAATCTCACTGTTGTCATAGAAACAATGGTAAGTTAGTTACACACACACACACACACACACACACACACACACACACACACACACACATGAATGCTCCTTTTAACAAAGCTTTTTGTTTCCTTTATAGACTCACAATCATTCAGTGTGCATAAGACCTCCACTACCTCCCTTTAATGTAACATCCCAAAATGCAACTTTCTGGCTAAAGGGGTCTATTGTAAGTTCATGTTATCTTCTTGAATCTTGCTTAGAGTTTCTGACTTGTACATCTCTCATGTTCAAGATTATTTATTTCTTCTTAGGCATCCATTAAAGAGCTCCAAGTGTGGCGGTCACAGTTTGACTTTAAGACGAACAAGCACTCCTTTTTTGAGAAACTAAAACCCCTGAAGGTGCTGTTTACACTCTGAAGAAAGATGCACCTCAGTGATATGTGGGCACCAGTTTGTCAACTGTAACACTGTCTTTATATGACATTAGCTTGTAGATGGCTCGTTTACCCTGAATCTGGCTGAAGACGAGGTTTACACACTGACCACTGTTAGCACAGGAAGCAAAGGCAGCTATCCCGACCCACCTCCCTCAGCTCGCTTTCCTAAAGTGTACAAGGATGACTTTGATGTTCGTAAGTTAACCATGTGCATGAACCCAAAACTCACCGAATTTTTAACGTCCATTAAAATGACATAAAATGTGACCTTTATTTTAAATCTGCTTCTGTGTATGTATAGGAAGCCCACCTTTTTCAGAAGCTCCATACTTTGCTGATCAGACAGGAGTGTTTGAGTACTACATTAACCTGACTGATCCTGGACCTCACGTTTTCACCTTAAGACAGGTTCTAACAGAAAGGCCCATCACATGGGCAACGGATGCTGATCAGACCATTAGTGTCATCGGAGACTATTACTGGTGAGTAGTCCTGTGACTACTATGATTACCTTAGTTGGGTTAGTCACTACTATCACTAACCCAACTAAAGTAATTCATGGGGTGTCTGTGGCTCAGGAGGTAGGCAGACACACACAGACACACAAAATATTTTTTTTTTTCTCCACCCTGTTACATTGTTATTTTATACAGGCAGAGCCTGACAGTGACATGTGACGTCTTCATGGAGAAGATGAATGCTGGTGGTGTGTTCATAGCAACCAGAGTGGATAAAGGGGGACAGTCAATCCGCAGTGCTAAAGGAGTCTTCTTCTGGGTGTTTGCTGATGGCACCTACAAAGTTACCAATGATCTTGGTCAGTACAATCTGTCTCTGCTCCAACCTTATATAAGAGTGATCAAAGATGTCCTACCATTAGTTAATGATTGAGTCTTAAAAAATGATCAATCTGTCTTTATTAATGGGCTGTGTACCACAGGGTTTTGATGTTCCACTAGTTAAACCATTACTTACAAAGCTATCACTTGATCCCGCTGTCTTAGCTAGTTCTAGGCCAGTCTTCAACCTTTTGAAAATTGGCCTAACATTAATATTAGATTTGTCAACTCTTTCTCAAATTTTTGAAAGAATAGTCCTAAAACAAGTAACTGATCATCTACAGAGGATTGATTTTATTAAAAATGATAATAATACATTTTATTTAAAAGGCGCCTTTCAGAACACTCAAGGACACTGTACACAGCAGAATAATAAAAGTAACATTAAAGCATGCAGTTTACGTAATCATAAAAACATAAGACATAAAACAAATATAAAATTAGAATAGTTTCAGTCAAGTTTCACAACTTATCAAAGTACGGAAACAGCATTAGTTAAGGTTGCACATCATCTCAGTACAGCGTTCCATACTGTTGCCCATTAGTGATGGGATTTCCCGCTCTTTTTAGAGATCCGGCTCTTTCGGCTCGGCTCACTAAAAAGAACCGGCTCTTCAGGTTGTTTTGTTGCTTTAATTAATTTATTATCAACAATAATATAAAATTATGCACAAAAGGAATTACTAATGTAAAAAAGTGGTTTTATTTATATATGTTTATATATAAATATATGCGGTGGCCCCTAGAGACAAAGCACGTGCAAACTCTAAAGCATATACAAACTCCAAAAAGCACGTACAAACTCCAAAACACATTTCTAGCGTTAACTGAACTTCCAAAACAGAGCTACCTAGATCACTTAAATTACACAATTGAAAGCATATGTGTATTGTTTGTGTATTTATAGACAAGCACTCACATATATTCAAATAGTTTTTTTTAAAAAAAGTTCATTTACCTGTTTCAGCTAAACGGGCTGGCCTCGTTTCACGGTGACAGAAATGCAGCTCTGTGCGGTAAGACTCGCGGTGGCGGCTTGTGTGTTTACATCAACGCGAAATGGTGCAAGAACTCTGTGCTAGTTTCTAGTTATTGCTCATCGCTGGTGGAGTTTGTGACTGTTAGATGCAGACCTTTTTATTTACCACGGGAATTCACCACGGTTTTCATTATCGGAGTGGCGCCGAACTTTCTCGGGCCATCAGAGAGGCGAAGCGCGCACACGCCCAGAGAATCCACAACCACTTCAAGGACAGTGGCGACACACGGCGCATGTGGCTGCTGAGCATCAACGGCTCCTCTGTGGAGATCGTCGACAGCACCAAATTCCTGGGCAGCCACCTGGAGAAGGACCTCGGCTGGTCCCTCAACACCAGCTCCCTGCACAAGAAAGCCCAACAGCATCTCTTCTTTCTGAGAAGACTGAGAAAGGCCCAGCTTCCACCACCGATCCTGACCACCTTCTATAGAGGAACTATCGAGAGCATCCTGAGTGGCTGCATCACTGTCTGGTTTGGGAACTGTGCCATATCGAACCGCAAGACCCTACAGCGGATAGTGGGAACAGCAGAGAAGATCATCGGGGTCTCTCTCCCCTCTATTGAGGACATCTACACCACACGCTGCATTCGCAAAGCCACCAGCATTGTGGCTGATCGGACACACCCCTCTCACACACTCTTCACACTCCTGCCATCTGGAAAAAGGTACCGAAGCATTCGGGCACAGACATCCAGACTGTGCAACAGCTTTTTTCCACAAGCCATCTGTCTCCTCAGCAAAAAGGGACTGGACTGATAAACACACACACACACACAAACATTATCACTCAGCTTAACTCAACTACCTCAAAACATTGAGACTGGACTGACTAATCAACACAAGCGCAAACACACTGACCTACACCACCAAACTATCGTACACACCAACCTGTAAATGCTCTTTTGCACAATATTATTACTGGACTTTTTGCACTAACTTCTTTACTTCCTAATTTTTGCTGCTACACTAAGGAATGTTTACTGTTCCTCCACTACCTCAACTCATCATCACAAAACCTTATTATGTTACGTTGTGTTTTTTTGTCACACTGTCACTTTGCTGCTCTTGTTTGCACATTTACACGTGCACTTTGTTGTCTGCTGTCTGTTAACAAAAAGAAAAAAAAAAAGTCTTCCTTAGATAGTTAGTTAGTTTTTGTTAATTTATGGTGTAATTTATGTTAGGTCAGTCTGTCTTGTCTCTGCTAGCCAGCTAACTAGGCCTCTTAGTTAGCTAGTTTAGTGTTTTCTGTTAATTTATGTTGTAAATTTATGTTGCATGTAGCACCTTGGTCCTGGAGGAACATTGTTTTGCTTCACTGTGTACTAACTGTATATGGTTGAAGTGACAATAAAGCCAACTTGACTTGACTTGACTTACTACCACACACCAAATCCGATTGTTGATACTTCCTGGCTTGTGTAGCCACTAGGTAACAAAAGCTCAACACTGCGCCCTAGCATCCTGGAGCACTTCTGTTGTCTTTTGTATGTGCTTCAGAGTTTGTACATGCTTCTGGGTTTTTACGTGTTTTGGAGTTTGTACGTGATTCTGAGTTTGTACGTGCTCCTGAGTTTTTTACGTGTTTTGGAGTTTGTACGTGCTTCTGAGTTTTTTTTACGTGTTTTGGAGTTTGTACGTGATTCTGAGTTTGTACATGCTTCTGGGTTTTTATGTGTTTTGGAATTTTTATGTGTTTTGGAGTTTGTACGTGCTTTGTCTCTAAGGGCCACCATAAATATACTTTATTTATTCACTCCACATAAAATGTAATAAATAAATCATATAATACAAAAACCAACTATTTACATTTTAAACTTTTAACAATTTAAATTTTCAGCTTTTTCCTTTAAACAATTTTAAAGTGAAACAACACAAAACACTGCAAACCACAACACAATTAAATATAAATTAAAATATGAAAACAAAAAGAGCTTGCATATTCTCTGTCATATGGGCCTGCATGAATAAGCTTTCTGAATCCGTTATCATCCGCAACTGAAAATAGTTGTGGATGATTACTATACCTTTCTAATGTGACGTTATTGTCCCTGGCTCTCTTTCTCTCCCGCTCTGTTCCTGTGCTACTGCAAGTGTAACTACTGCCCCTCCCCCCTCTTCCCAGCGCAAAGTACAAGCCTCGCATGCGGAGTGAAGCGGAAAAAAGGTGCGAGAGAGAGAGAGAGGGTGAGAGAAAGAAAAACAACCCCACGGCTCGCGATAAGGAGCCGGCTCGCGTCGTTCACTTCAAAGAGTCGGCTCTAAGAGCCATTTCGTTCGCGAACAACACATCACTATTGCCCATAATATTCTATTAATCAAAGTGTTTTTATTGAGTTTTCAGAAAACATATCATTCATACAGAAAAGCTCGAACTCAAGTCCTACAACACAGTGTAAGACAAAACTATACCCAGACAGAGAAAAGAGAGAAAAAATAAAAATAAAATAAAAGGGGGGGGGGGAGTTGCCAGTTATGGAGTAGACGGAAACTCATCTTCCGAATAGGAAATGAAAGGCTGCCAGACCTTAAAGAATTTCTTGGTGTTGCCCTGTATAGTAAATCTGAGATGTTCTAATTTGAGGTGTGCCATCACCTCCTCCACCCAGCGTTTATGGGATGGCGGTGTTGCCTTTATCCAGTTGAATAGAATCAATCTCCTAGCCAACAATGAGGTGAATGCTATTGCCTTCCTCTGAGAGGCTGTTAGTTGAGTTTCCCTCAGTGCCACACCAAAGATGGCTGTCAGAGGCATTGGTTCCATATCTTTATTATAAATGAATGAGAATGTTCTAAAGATGTTAGCCCAAAAGTCTTTCAGCCTGGAACAAGACCAGAACATGTGGCATAAGTTGGCTGGCACCTGTTTACATCTGGGGCAGGTCGGATCGGCCCCCTGGTACATTCTTGCCAGTTTCTCCCTTGACAAGTGGAGTCTGTGTAACACCTTGAACTGTATCAATCCGTGTCTTACACATACAGAAGCAGAGTGTACTAGATCTACAGCCCCTCCCAGTCAACCTCTGAAATGTCCAGCCCCAATTCTTCCTCCCATTTCCTTCTTACATTGTCCAGGGAGGGGGAAGCCACATTCTGAATATTTGCATATAGCGTGGAGATTGTCCCCTTAGCAGTCGGATCTGTGTCCATCAGCTCGTCTATCCATCCGCTTTGTGGAAGCTCGAGGGAGGGGCTGAATGACTTTTTCACAAAGTCCCGAACCTGGAAATATCTAAAGTAATTAGTCTTGGAGGAGATTCCATAGTCCTTTTCCAGTTGAGCAGCAGACATAAAAGTACCATTTTTAAAAAGATGTTTGACACATTCCACCCCAGCTCTATGCCATTCCCTAAAGGCTGTTCCCCCGAGGGCTGGGGGAAACAAGTGATTTCCATAGATGGGAGCAGATAGGAGGGCGTTTCTGTTTTTAAAATGTGATCTGAATTGAGTCCAAATTTTCAAAGAATTAGATGCCACCGGGTTGTTTGTGTAAAGATGTTTGCTCAAGGGTAGAGGAGCGCAGACCAGGGAGCGCAGGGACACTGGGCTAGAGACATACCTTTCCATATGAACCCATATTGGGGTTTCATCCTCATCTAACTCTTTGACCCAAAATAACAACTTATGTATATTAGCAGCAAAATAATAGTGCATATAGTTCGGCAGAGCCAGGCCTCCCTCTTCTTTCTGTCTCTCAAGAAACTCCCTTCTTATCCTGGGGACTGTTTTTTTCCAAATAAAGGCAGACGTACATTTGTTCAATTTCTTAAAAAATTATTTAGGAATGAAAATCGGTATCGTCTGAAATAAATAGAGGAGCCGTGGCATTATATTCATTTTAACAGAATTTACCTTCCCTGCTAATGATAAGGGGAGCGATGCCCACCTTTCCATATCTAATTTTGCTTTGTCCAGTGCAACTTTAAAGTTATAGTCCAGTAAATCTTTATACTTACTAGTTACATTAACACCTAAATATGTGAATCTATCCTTATGTATTGCAAAGGGATAGGCCCGGAAAGAAAGTTTCCTCGCCTGTTTATTAATGGGGAAAAGAACACTTTTGTCTAAATTAATTTTATAGCCCGACACCCTCCCAAAATCTTTGATAATACCAAGGGCCACCGGGATACTAATGGCAGGGTTTGACAGGAAAAGGAGGAGATCGTCAGCATATAAGGACAGCCTATGGTTTTGTGTCCCCCTTTGTATCCCTACCAATTCAGCAGCCTGTCTCAGCATCATCGCAAGGGGTTCAATTGCCACATCAAAGAGCAGGGGTGACAAAGGGCACCCCTGTCTTGTTCCCCGGAATAGAGAGAAGGGTTCAGATATGATATTATTCGTTCTCACCATAGCCTGGGGGCTCGAATAAATTATTTTAATCCACGAGCAAAATGTTGGACCAAAGCCGAATCTCTCGAGGGCCGTAAATAGATAGTAATACTCTATTCTATTGAAGGCTTTGTGGGCATCTAGGGATATCACAATCTCTGGCATAATGTTATCTTCAGCAGTATATACTACATTGAACAGACGGCGGAGATTGCTGGAGAGTTGTCTACCTGCAACAAACCCTGTCTGATCAGGATGTATTATCTTACTTATAACAAGCTCAATTCTAGCTGCCAGTACTTTGGTCAGTATTTTATAATCACATCCAAGTAAACTTACTGGGCGATATGACTCACATTTAAGTGGGTCCTTATTCTTCTTAAGGAGTACAGAGATCAAGGCCTGTGACATTGTTTGGGGCAGAGCTTTTTTTTATCAAGAACTTCCTTAAATACTCTGCAAAGCAAGGGAATCAGTGCGGGAGCAAATGTTCTATAAAACTCACTTGGATACCCATCAGGGCCCGGTGCTTTTCCTGTCTTCATACTCCGAATTGCTTTGTCTATCTCCGTGGCAGATATGGGTCCCTCTAACCTATCTCTATCTGCTGCCTCTAGTGGTGGTATTTCAAGGTTTTCAAAAAAAATTCTTCACTCGGTCCCTATCATTTATTTCTGAGGTATACAAGTCCTCATAAAAAGATTTAAATTGATTGTTAATCCCCTTCTGATCTATAATTTTATTACCCACATTATCTCCTATCTCTACTATCATACCAGCAGCTGCTGATTGTTTCAGCTGGTAGCTCAGGAGTTTACCGGCGCGCTCACCATGCTCATAGAGATCTTGTCTTGACCTAAGATATGAATCCTTCTCGCGCTGACTTGTCAGAATGTCATATTCAGTCTGGAGCAAAATCCTTTTTCTATGCAGCTCCTCAAATGGAGTCATAGAATTTGCCCGGTCAACTTCTTTTATTGCTTTCATTAATTCTGTGGTACGTTTCATTCTTCTTTTCCTTTCACCAGCACTGTATGAAATGATTTGTCCGCGTATATACGCTTTTAATGATTTCCATAAAGTGCCACTGCTTATATCAGGAGTATCATTAAGATCCAAGAAAAAAACTATTTGCGAATTGATGAATTCTTTAAAATCATCATCAGCCAACAATCTACTATTAAGACGCACATCCTCTGAGGTGGTGTATAGTCAGGGAATTTAAGTTTCAGTGTGACCGGGCTATGGTCAGATAGTACTATACCAGGGTATTCTACATTCATTACCATTGGGGTCAATTTATTGTCTAACAAAAGATAATCAATTCTAGTATAAGTTTGGTGTGGCGGGGAATAAAAGGAGTATTGTCTGGTAGTCGGATTTGCATACAGCGGGGAAAATAAGTATTTGACACATCAGCATTTTCATCAGTAAGGGGATTTCTAAGTGGACTATTGACACAACATTTCCACCAGATGTTGCCATCAAGCCAAATATTGAATTCATACAAACAAATCAGAACATTGAAGTATACAAGTTGGATCATATTAAATAAAGTGCAATGACACAGGGAATAAGTATTGAACACACTTTATTTAATACTTTGTAGAAAAGCCTTTGTTGGTGATTACAGCTTCTAGACGCCTCTTGTATGGATAGACCAGTCGTCTGCATTGCTCAGGAGTGATTCTGGCCCATTCTTCCACACAAACGGTCTTTAAATCTTGAAGGTTCCTTGGGCCTCTTTTATGAACTTTAATCTTCAGTTCTCTCCATAGATTTTCTATGGGATTTAGGTCAGGTGATTGACTGGGCCATTCAAGCAACTTGATTTTCTTTCTTTGAAACCACTTCATTGTTACCTTGGCCTTGTGTTTGGGATCATTGTCTTGCTGAAATGTCCACCCTCTTTTCATTTTTAGCTTCCTGGTAGATGGCAGCAGATTTTTATCCAGAATGTCCCGGTACATCTCTCCATTCATCCTGCCTTCAATAATATGAAGTCTGCCAGTACCCCTTGCTGAAAAGCAGCCCCAAACCATGATGCTACCACCCCCAAACTTAACTGTTGGTATGGTGTTCTTGGGGTGGTGAGCAGTGCCATTCCTTCTCCAAACATGGTGTGTAGAATGGCTGCCAAAAAGTTCAATTTTGCTTTCATCTGACCATACTATAGTCTCCCAATAATCCACAGGCTTCTCCAAATGCTGTTGCGCAAATTTTAACCGAGCCTTGACATGCTTTTTGTTCAGCAATGGAGTCTTGCGTGGTGAGCGTGCATGGATGCCATGGCGGTTCAGTGCATTGCTTATAGTTTTCTTTGAAACAACAGTACCTGCTGATGCAAGGTCTTCCTGAAGTTCTGTCCGAGTGGTTCTTGGCTCTTGGAGAACTCTCCTGATTATTCTTTGGACTCCTCGGACAGGGATCTTGCGTGGAGCACCTGATCGTGGCAGGTTTATGGTGAACTGATGCTCCTTCCATTTCCGGATAATGGCCCCCACAGTGCTCACAGGAACATTCAGCATTCTGGAAATGCACCTATAACCATTCCCATCACGATGCTTTTCAACGATAAGATTACGAAGATCTTGAGAGAGTTCTTTGCTTTTACCCATCATGAAGTCTTTCCTGTGTGCCTTCTGGGTGATGAGGAGCCTTTATAGGCCATCAATTAGGACTAAAGCAGCTGATATCAATTAGTACTGATAGGGGACAGGATTTCTCTATCAATACTGACAGATTTCAGGTGATCTCCTGGCTTTCTATGTCATTTTGCCCCTTGTTATCTTCATGTATTCAATACTTATTCCCTGTGTCATTTCACTTTATTTATTATGGTTTAACTTGTATACTTCAATGTTCTGATTTGTTTGTATGGATTCAATATTTGGCTTGATGGCAACATCTGGTGGAAATGTTGTGTCAATGGTCCACTTAGAAATCCCCTTACTGATGTAAATGCTGATGTGTCAAATACTTATTTTCCCCGCTGTATCTCCATGGATCGAATATACCATATGTTTCACAAAAGGAGTTAACGCATTGAGCAGATTTACTTAGCACACTAGGTGTTGGGCTAGAGCGGTCCAGAGTTAAATCTAGGACACAATTCAAGTCTCCCCCAAAATCAAATTATTTGTGTCCAAATTAGGTAGTAACGAAAACAAATCCTTAAAAAATTGAACATTATCCCAATTGGGTGCGTATATATTTGCCAACACTACTGGCATATTGAATAATTTCCCAGCTACAATAACGTATCGACCATGTTTGTCTTTTATGGCAGTTGTTTCTATGAATTGTACATTTCTGTGTATAAGGATGGCCACTCCTCGACTCTTACTATCAAAATTTGAATGATAGATCTGGTTGAATCCCCCCCCCTACACAGTTTGAGGTGGTCACTGTTTAACAAATGTGTCTCTTGCAAATATACTATCTCTCCTCCCTGGTCTCTTAAATATGAAAAGATCTTACTCCGTTTAGCCGGTTTGTTGATCGCCCTTACGTTCCAGCTCATCAAGTTTGTGCCCATTCCGCTCACATCCATGTTTGGTGCCATGCCAGGAGTCCACAGCCCAACATGTCCACTACGCTCCTATGTCGTCCACTATCTGGATCACATCCTGAAGGTCTGGCAGCAAGAACAGAAAAAATAAAGGGACGGTGTCTGGGAAAAAACGGGGAAACAACACACACACACATACAAAAGTAACACACAACACATTGCATATATGAACATGAACCCAAACACAGTGCTCTTTAACAAGCACTCTCGTGGCCAACCGGTCCACCATCTCCTACACCCCAAGCCTACCGTGTGCGGCTCCGTGCAAAATATCCCATGGTTCTAAAAATATAATATCACCCTCTAATCTACCCACCTCCTAAAAGGAGGGGGAAAAAAAAAACAGTAGGGGGAGCTTGTAGCAAAAAGATCTTTGAAAATAAAATCCAGTAATACAAAAATAACGTGTAAGTAGTATAAAGCAGGGCCACATCATTTCTTAAACAAAATATTCAAATATAAAACAATAAAATGAGGTGGTACTTTACCAATATTGCAAAATCTAATCACCAATATCTTTCCTGAGACTAAGTCCTTACACCAGTGTAGCCCTTATACTTAGCCAAACTCAGACCAGCCCATATACTTCACCCGGGAGTCAGCGTCTTCTTGATGAACTCCATGGCGTCTTTTGGGGTCTCGAAGGTTTTCGTTTGTCCCCCTTCTGGTGTAATCACCAGCGTTGCCGGATAACGGAGCCCATATCTGACCCCCCCCCGCAGGTATGCAGGAGGCTCCTTGCTTCTTTGAAGGCTGCTCTCTTGTTGTTTACTTCCTGGGTGTAGTCTGGGAAGATGTGAATCCGTCCACTCCGACCTTCTGGCGTTCTCTCCATTTCCCTCGCCTTCTTCAGTATCTCCTCCTTCTCTATATAGTAGTGGCATCTCACCACGAACGCTCTCGGTGGAGCCCCGGCTCCGTCTCGTCTCGCGCCGAGTGTTCGGTGTGCTCGGTCAAGCGTCTGTGTCACTGATAGCCCCAGTTTTTCTTTCAGCAGTCCAGCTATGAACTCCGGCGGCTTCTTGCCTGTCTCAGCCCCTTCTCTTACCCCCACGATGCGTATGTTGTTGCGTCGCGATCTCGCCTCGAGGTCTTCACTACGTCTCCTCAGCTTCAGCATCTCCTTCTCCATTTCTTTCAGTTTCGTCTCCATGCTGGTTATACTGTCAGACTGGTCGTTCAGCGTGTCATCCACTTCTTTTTTCCGCGCTTCCATCTCGTTAGCCAGACTGATGGACGTCTCGCTTATCAGCCTCACCTCCTCACGTAGCAACTCAAACTGAGCTTTAGTGTTATCTTCCACACTCTTAGCCCACTTTTCCATCTCGGCTTTGGACTCTTTTCTTCCTTTTTCTATTTCCTCTTTGCATCTCATGATCTCGGTTTTTGTCTCCTCTCTGTATTTTGTAATCCCAGCATTCGTTTTTTTTTTTTTATCTCTGACATCATGTCTTGAGCCCACTGAGGCATGTTGTCGACGTGTGCTGGGCTAGCATTGGCTTTGCTAGCTGCGGCGGCAGGGTTGCTATCCGCATGCAACTTTTCTACGCCGGCACGGGTCTGTCGGTTGGACATTTTCGGTCATAAATTGCCCCGTGAGCACCCTCGTTCACTCCAAAGCACGAATCGTATTAAACGAGCTTCCTCAAAATGGTAGCAAACTGGCGATATCACTATTTTGACTACCTTTACACGGAGCCTCTGCACGCATGTCTTCACACGGCGAAGCACATCCGGAAAGCCGCCCATAATATTCTATTACAGCAGTTAAAGCATGTCGTCCCTCTCTGAAACAGCAGGATGGGTGTTGGTGTCCCTGTTTTGTTGGTCAAAGCGGGCAAAAAACTGGTTTAGGGTGTCAGGTAAGGTGATGTCCGGGGAGTTTGTTTGTGTGCGACTGTCCTTGTAGCCAGTGAGTGTCTTGATCCCCTGCCACATGTTTCTGGAATTGTTTGTGTTAAAGTGTTCCTTGATGCACTGTTTGTATTTCCACTTGGCTTCTTTTATGCGTTTAAGCAGAGATTGGCGTGCCTCTTTGTTGGTCTCCTGATCTGAAGGCACTGTCCCATGCTCTTAGTAGGGCTCGCACCTCACTGTTGAGCCATGGCTTCTGGTTCGGGAACACTTTAACAGTCTTTGTTGTTGTTACACTCTCGCTACAGAAGTTGATGAATGAGAGTACAGCAGATGTGTGGCCCCACAAGTCTGATCCTTCTGCAAATGCACGCCAATTCATGTTATCAAAACAGTTTTGTAGGGCAGTGGTGGCTTCCATGGTCTACTCTCGTACTGTTTTTACAGATGGTTTTTTGTCTTTGAGTTAGAGGTTTAAAGGGAGGGATCAGGGACAGAGAGAGATGGTCTGAGAGTCCAAGATGAGGCAGTGGGGTGGCTTTGTAAGCATCTGGGATGTTGGTGTAGACCTGGTCAAGTGTGTTGTTTTCGCTTGTTGGGAAGCTCAAGTTTTTAAAGAATCCAGGCAGGACAGATTTCAGGTTTGCATGGTTAAAATCTCCTGCCATGGTCACAGCGCAGTCCGGGTGCGTTGTTAGCTGTTTATTAATGGAGCGCTGGAGTAGCTCCATGGCTGACTGCACTGCAGTGGTTTGAATTACATTCATCTAATACAGGGATTGCAGAATTATTAGGCAAGTTGTATTTTTGAGGAATAATTTTATTATTGAACAACAACCATGTTCTCAATGAACCCAAAAAAACTCATTAATATCAAAGCTGAATGTTTTTGGAAGTAGTTTGTAGTTTGTTTTTAGTTTTAGCTATTTCAGGGGGATATCTGTGTGTGCAGGTGACTATTACTGTGCATAATTATTAGGCAATTAACAAAAAACAAATATATACCCATTTCAATTATTTATTTTTACCAGTGAAACCAATATAACATCTCCACATTCACAAATATACATTTCTGACATTCAAAAACAAAACAAAAACAAATCAGCGACCAATATAGCCACCTTTCTTTGCAAGGACACTCAAAAGCCTGCCATCCATGGATTCTGTCAGTGTTTTGATCTGTTCACCATCAACATTGCGTGCAGCAGCAACCACAGCCTCCCAGACACTGTTCAGAGAGGTGTACTGTTTTCCCTCCTTGTAAATCTCACATTTGATGATGGACCACAGGTTCTCAATGGGGTTCAGATCAGGTGAACAAGGTGGCCATGTCATTAGTTTTTCTTCTTTTATACCCTTTCTTGTCAGCCACGCTGTGGAGTACTTGGACGCGTGTGATGGAGCATTGTCCTGCATGAACATCATGTTTTTCTTGAAGGATGCAGACTTCTTCCTGTACCACTGCTTGAAGGTGTCTTCCAGAAACTGGCAGTAGGACTGGGAGTTGAGCTTGACTCCATCCTCAACCCGAAAAGGCCCCACAAGCTCATCTTTGATGATACCAGCCCAAACCAGTACTCCACCTCCACCTTGCTGGCGTCTGAGTCGGACTGGAGCTCTCTGCCCTTTACCAATCCAGCCACGGGCCCATCAAGACTCACTCTCATTTCATCAGTCCATAAAACCTTAGAAAAACCAGTCTTGAGTAGGGATGGGTATTGATAAGATTTTCACAATTCCGATTCCATTTTCGATTCTGTTTAACGATTCGATTCTTTATCGATTCTCTTATCGATTCTTTTTTTAAAAAAAGGAGATCACTAAGGTCGAATAGCTTAGAACTTTGTTTTATATCTTCTCTTTGAACAAGATAGAAATTTAGGAGTAGCATGGGGTGTCACAATTGTAAATCTAAAATAATAAAATAAATATTCATCTGTAGCGATAACAAAGTATAACATAAATTATTCTGTAGCAATTACGCAAGAATATCCAGTAATGTCCCTGCCTACAATTAAACACATTCACTTACTGAAAATCGGGGACATCTGCTGTGGCAAATGGGTTCAAGCCTTTTACCACAAACTTAGTCACTGCTCGGTGACATTTGTCTATCCTGGCCTGAAAGGAGACGCTACCGGTAGACTGCAGTGAGAACTGCCAGCATCTGAGCCAGCCAGACTCTGTCTGTCTCTCTCATCATGGTCACTAAATGCACAGTAATGGCAGGTTTTGTAATAAGGCAGATCGCGCTAACATAATATGCACTGTTAGGTGATTATTTACCTGCTGCATTAATGGGAGAGGACGTGCAAACGTTACCGCTGCTGCTGGGCTGAGATTCACGAGTCCGGAGCGGAATTAAAAACACGACATTCATTTAAGGTTATCGTGTGTTTTGTGAGCAAATGCTTTTGCATATTCGTAGTGTTTCCTCCCTTAAATGAAATATCTACTTTGCAAGTATTGCAAGTTGCCCTGTTGTCATCCGTTCTCGTAAAGTTCTAACCAAACTTTTGAGCGTTTAAGCCGCTTAGGCGCCGTGTTTCCTGCCAGGTAAATGATGCTCCGCAACGTGGTGATGTCATTAGGGGCGACTGGAATCGATAAGGGAATCGTTTGCAAAAATGGCAAACAATGCCAAGGAATTGAAACAGTGGGAACCGGTTCTCAACAAGAACCGGTTTTCGATACCCATCCCTAGTCTTGAGATATTTCTTGTCCCAGTCTTGACGTTTCAGCTTGTGTGTCTTGTTCAGTGGTGGTCGTCTTTCAGCCTTTCTTACCTTGGCCATGTCTCTGAGTATTGCACACCTTGTGCTTTTGGGCACTCCAGTGATGTTGCAGCTCTGAAATATGGCCAAACTGGTGGCAAGTGGCATCTTGGCAGCTGCACGCTTGACTTTTCTCAGTTCATGGGCAGTTATTTTGCTCCTTGGTTTTTCCACACGCTTCTTGCGACCCTGTTGACTATTTTGAATGAAACGCTTGATTGTTCGATGATCACGCTTCAGAAGCTTTGCAATTTTGAGACTACTGCATCCCTCTGCAAGATATCTCACTATTTTTGACTTTTCTGAGCCTGTTGTTATGGCCCGTCTAGGCGCAGCCAGACCACAACATAAAGGGTGATCCATCCCCGTCCAACCCCAAGCAGCACGTCACACACTTAATACTTTGTGACGGTGATTTATTTACAATAAGTGCAGTTAAACAAAGGAAGGGAGCATATCATAACTTCAGGGTGAACCCAAGGCCAAAACAACAAACAAAAAGTAACCTATCTCAGGGATAAACACAACTTACCTACTCAAAAGAACTAAACCAAACGACAATCACTTTCCTCCCTGCCTAACAAAAACAGGAGAAAACTGATCAACCAAAAAGGCGGTCCACCCCTACATGCTCTTACATTAACATAATATTTGACACAGTGAACGGTCTGCCGGTTGGGTTGGGCCGAGGATGAATGAATTGGCAGTCCCTGGCGGTCTCTTCTTATCCGCTGCCTCCCAGTCCTCAGCCAATCGGTGTGAGCCATCCACCCTGGATGCACCAATCCCGGAGGAGCACCTGGACACTCAAATTCACACACAATTACGGTCACAGTCGTAACACTGTCAAGTCCTTCTTTTGACCCATTTTGCCAAAGGAAAGGACGTTGCCTAATAATTATGCACACCTGATATAGGGTGTTGATGTCATTAGACCACACCCCTTCTCATTACAGAGATGCACATCACCTAATATGCTTAA
The DNA here is from genome assembly GCF_900408965.1 of Simochromis diagramma. Lineage (NCBI taxonomy): Eukaryota > Metazoa > Chordata > Actinopteri > Cichliformes > Cichlidae > Simochromis > Simochromis diagramma. Next base: position 2,926,588 of record NW_024387170.1, read on the forward strand.
TTGGTAGTAGGCTTTCGAGCCTATACAGCTTGGAGTAAGACAACATGCATGAAGAGGATGATGTGGACAAAATACTCATTTGCCTAATAATTCTGCACTCCCTGTAGACTCCAATTTTTCCTGTTAAGGAGTCGTCTTCTTCATACAGTAAGGTTAATTATGGAGTTCCACAGGGCTCTATGCTTAGGCTAATTGTATGTACATTATGCTTGCTTTCTTTAGGAAGTGTCATTAGAAGGCATATCATACATTTTCAGTACTATAGAGTAGGGCTGCACTATTTTGAATAAAATGAGAATCACGATTTTTTTTTGCTTAGAATTGAGATCACGATTCTCTCACAATTTTCTTTTCCAGTATAAATATTTCTTGTGCTTATTAACTGCACATCAACTTCGGAACAGTTGAGACTGAACATAACAACAATAAATAAACATAAAAACAACAAATGTCTCACATTTTGTCGTTGCCGCAAAACGTTGTACTGCTTGAAATTCCGTCTCCACCGTTGCTCGACACTGTGTGTATAGAGCAGGTAGTGCAACAATAGAAAAATAGTTGCGGGACGGCACTGTGTAGCGTTTGTCTAGGGTGTTGATCATTTTCCTAAATGCCTCGTTTTGCACAGTGTTGATGGGAGCCATATCTTTGGTCAGGTGATAAGTAATAGCCTCCGTAATTTCTTTGTGCCTGCGGGAGTTCGACGGGTATAGGGAAGCGCTGTATAAGGTTCCCGTTATTGATGTTTTGTTATGGCAAATGCAGATGGACCCATGAAGCAGAACGCACGGAGGCAGAGTTGCGGTGAAGACAGTTTATTTACAGTGAGGGGGAGGTATTTACAAGGACAAAATATATACAACAGTGTATGAATGGGGACGCGGAGCCAGGATGTGCAGGTGACGAAAACACACACAGGTAGTGCACTCGATCTAAAAAAGGAGAGGGACGAGAATTAGGAGGGTCTTGCCCGATAACCAAGAAAAGCTTAAAGTAAACTTTGCAGAGAGTTGGAGAGCTTACTTGATACTGTTTGATGCCAAAACCTCCAGATGAAAAAACAAACCAGTCGAGGCAAAATCCTAGGGCGCAAACAAAACTCCTTACAGTCATCAAAAATAATCCAAGGGCTCCAGCAGGCAGGGGCAGAATTTCAGACGCTCCAAAAAAACGCCAATACTCCGACACTAGTCTTCTGTCAGGTAGCTCCTAAAGAACACTTCTGAGGAAAGCATCTGATGAGTAACAGGTGTGCCAGGTTCAGTGACTCACTGCCCCGCCTACCTATACAAAAAGGGAGGCACCAAAAAACACATACAGACAAAAACACCACATAACCAGAACCCAACTCCTAACATGTTTGGGTGGTTGACCGGGATGGATTTTCTCCAGTCACTTTCTCGTCATCCCTGACGTGCTCTCGGTTGTTTTTTCCCTGCCACTTTTAGCAGCCAGCTTCTGTATCACGTGGTATAAGGCTCCGCCCTTGTCATTTGTTGAGCAGGAAGAGTGAGCGCTTGTTTTCATGCAGATTATGTCCCGGATCAAAATGCGGTACAATTGTCGTCGTCCTTTTTCTTTTTTTTAAAAAAATCGTTGTTATTTGGAAATGAGATTGCACATAAGTATGAATTGAGATCGCGATTTTCTAACGATTAATCGTGCAGCTCTACTATAGAGATGATACCCTGCTTTATCTTTCCATGAAGCCAGATGACACACCAATATAGTTAAACTGCAGGAATGTCTAAAAGACATAACGAGTTGGATGACCCCTAATTTCCTGCTTCTGAATTCAGATAAAACTGAGGTTATTATAGTCGGCAACAAAAATCTTAGAAATATAGTACCTAACCAGAGGCTTACTCTGATTGGCAGTACCTTGGCCTCCAGTAACACTGTGTGGAATCTTGTAGTTGTTTCTGACCAGGGCATGTCCTTCAGTGTGCATATTAAACAAATATGTAGGACTACTTTCTTCCATTTGTGCAATATCTTTAAAATGAGAAATATCATGTCTCAGAGTGATGTTGAAATTACAGGTTCATGCATGTATTACTTTTAGGCTGGAATACTGTAATTCATTATTATCAGGATGTCCTAAAAACTCCCTGAAAAGCCTTCAGATGATCCAAAATCCTGCAGCAAGAGTACTGACAGTACTGACAAAGAAACTTGAGGCCACTGCTGTTAAGATTTGGCACTGTATAAATAAAATAGAATTGAATTGGTTCATCACACTTAACTCCAAACTGAAAACCAAAATCATCACTTATAGTCTTTTATTTCGTAGACAGTTTCTCCATAATTTCCATAGTTGGACAGTTTGTTGTTTCTGTGCCTCTCATCACTGTTCTTTTGTCAACAGTTGGCGAGACTGTACTTGCAGAGGGACAGTCTGGTACTGAGGTACATAGCTGGTACACCTTGTCACTCACTGTAAAAGTAAGTAGACACTTTTTACTATTTCTAATGTTTCTTTATACTCTCACTTCTTCCACTGTTATGATGATTAAAGGAGTTTGTAATCCAATAAACCATGTTAGGATTTGGAGATTAGATCAACTCAGATTAGCTGCTGTCATTATCAATAGTATTTTGAGTCAGCATCTAAATCACATGAGAGATTTAAGATGATGTATTAGCAAGACAGAGCAAAAAATCTGCCTTTTTCCTACTTGGATTTTATGTGGAGGTTTTTTTTTTTTTAGGTGATTTGTAGATTTGTAGGTGTGTTAATACAGTATGTCAAAATCAAGAAATAACAGACGTCACACTTGAGGTTGTACTGAAAAAAGGCAAGGTAAACAGTTTGTGATCATATATGAAGACAAAATAAAAGTGAAGGATTATAACCTTGACGACACAGTTAACTGGGGCAGTAATCAGTCCTGCTTTCTGGTAGCTGTGCAGGAACAGTCCTTTCTGGTGTAGGTTATTGTGTTGACACACTGTAACTGAACATTTCAGCAATATGCCTGTCTTGTCACAGCCACATTAATTTACGAATTAGCCTATGAAAAGTCTACCTTTTTGCACGGATTTGAAAATGTAAAGATGTTTTTCTCTTTACTGTAGGGACAGTATGCATCAGGGTCACTGAATGGATACCCTCTGTGGAAGAATGCTGTGATACTGACCCCAAAGGCTGGCTGGGCTGCCATAGGAACACGCTCATTTGAACTGGCCCAGTTTGATAACTTTGCTTTGGTGGCTGAGTGATGAATTAACTTTAAATCATGATTTACACTATGCTGAATGTCCTGATTCATTTATGGACTTGATTAGTACTTTACAGCCGATAGCTTCAAGCATAATAATGATGTTGTGTGTATAATTTTGGGCGATGTATTGACAGAAATGGGTTATAGTATTTAATTACCATGTAATTATGCATCACTGTGTTTTTTATTGGAATGATCCTGTCATATCACACCTCAGTCCTGAACAGAAATTAATGTCTTTCTACAGCTCACAGCCAACAAAACACTGGTTTAAGACCTTTCTTTGAAGAGATGCCAAGACTTCAAGATAAGGCTGGAATTGTTTTGGGGTATAACTTGTAGTGAATCGTGTGTTTGTAGCACATCAGAATCCATCACACTTGTACAGGATGTGCCTTATAGCCTGGTGTTAGAATCGAATGACCATATTAGTATTTGGTGTTAGCCGTGTAGTTGGCTTGTCACTACCATAGGAGCATCCCTCAGTTTCCTCAATGGGCTCCACCCCTCATTTGTTGCATCTGTTTTCAAAACAGCTAAGTTTCAACACACCACGCTTCTCGGAAATAATACTTAATGTCTTGGTGGTTGCCTCCATCTCCATCTTTTTATATACAGTGTATGTGGAGGAAAAAATATATCATATGGCACTGAATCCTGGAACTTTGTTTGATGTGATTGTAAATGATTTTATAGTTTGACTTTATATTGTCTTAACTGCTTTGAATAAATCAAATAGAAAGCCAACCACGAGTGTAGTGTAATCCGTGACTCCCCATTAATCATGTCTGCTCCCTACTCCCATATAGCTAACTGCACAGTCACCTGATAACCTAAGACGGCAACACAAGCACTACATTTTAATTTACATTCATTAAAATCAACTAAATTTAGGGTTACTTTCAAGTTACTCTGCAGCTATTTTCATTGAAGAACCTTACACACACAGAACAAGATGGAAAAAAAGTAGCAACAGGTGCCTCTGTTTTCTTGCAGTTTGCATAAGGCTTCATGACACAACAATAAACAAGGCAGCGTTCCCCACTAAAACGTATAATAATATTAAGAAAGCTCAGAAGCTGTTAAAAATCGTGGGATTAAAGTCAAGGATTTAGGTTTAGGTTAAGCTCCATGGGCGTAAACGAAGTTTTATTTTTTATTTGGGGTGGGCAATTTAAGGTATAAGGTTTCAAACCTATATTCAGACGTAGACAGCATATTGAGTGGGTTGTTCAGCACGTACCACATTGCATCTGGCAGATCTGCCCTTTATACTAGTAAATGGACGAACTTTATAAATTGCCTTTCTACAAAGGTATTGCTCATCATTCACACATCACTAATAACTAATAATAACTAATAACTCCAATTTCCTTGGCAGCACCTGGAAATTGGAGTTATGGCAGGCTGCACAATTTCCCCTCTGGCATTTATCATGGCAATGGAGTTGGTTATGCAGGCATCCCAGTGGGTAGTGGGATGTGAGAGACTCAAGAGTGGCCTTCGTCTTCTACCCATTAGGGCCTACGTGGATGACATGACCATCATTACAACAACAAAACCATGTACTAGGCGATTGCTACAGAAGCTCCAGGAAAACATAGAATGGGCAAAAATGGAGTTTAAGCCAAGTAAATCTTGCAGTATCTCCATCATAAAAGGAAAACTGACAGCCTAGCAATTCTATATCAGTGGAGAACCAATTCCAGCAGTCTTAGAGAAGCCCATAAAGAGCCTGGGATGGTGGTATAATGCAGACCTCAATGATACGTGGCAGCTAGAACAACTAAGGCAGATCTTGGCTGATGACCTCAAGCAGATTAACAACACTGCACTCCCAGGGAAACTGAAGCTCTGGTGCTTCCAGTTTGGGTTATTACCCAGACTACTGTGGCCGCTGACAATGTACGAGGTCTCACTCAATCATGCCAATCAACTAGAGAGGCTAGTGAGCTCCTACATTAAGAAGTGGCTCGGACTTCCCAAATGCCTCAGCAGCGTTGGACTCTACAGCGACGGGATACTGTCATTGCCTATCCCTAGCCTGGTTGAGGAGATTAAATGTGCAAAAGTAAGGCTTGAGATGTCACTCACGGGCTCCCGGGACCCCATAGTGAGAGGCACTGCTCCCACCCTAGCAACGGGGAGGAGGTGGACCGCAGCCACATCTGTGCTACAGGCGAAATCCGCTCTTCGGCACTGTGATGTGGTCACGTCCAACAGGGTAGAGGAGGATTTGGCCTTGGCGCAGTAACACCTCGGTGGCAACAGGCATCTGTAACTGATGGTGGAGGAGGTGCGTCGACAGGAGGAAACAGCCAGACATGCCAGAGCCATCGCACTGGCCAAGCAGGGTCGCTGGATGAATTGGGAGAGTATGGAAAAGAGGAAACTCTCATGGAGTGAAATCTGGGGCATGGAGTCTAATAGACTAAGTTTCATCATCTGAGCGACATACGATGTGCTACCTTCCCTAATAAATCTGCAGCTGTGGTTTGGAAAGGACCCATCCTGTCCCCTGTGTACAGTCCCAGCAACACTCAAGCACATCTTGGTTGGTTGTAGGACTAGCCTTACTCAGGGCAGATACACATGGGGACACAACCAGGTTCTCAGTTGTTTAGCCGAGAAAGTTGAGTGCAAAAGAAAATCCATCATCGCTCAACCTTTCATGAACCAAGAGCAGCTTCAGTTTTCATCAACATTTGTCCAGGAAGGAGACAAGCCGAGGACAAGCCCCTCAACCCCAGACCTGGGCCCGCTGAAGGTTGCCAGGGATTGGCAGATGCAAGTGTACTTGGATCAGAGGCTAATTTTTCCCACAGAGATCGTAACAACAACTCTGTGACCAGACCTCGTCCTCTGGTCTAACTCTCGAAAACTTGCGTACGTCACTTGGGCAAAATGGCAAAAAGGCGCCGGTGAGGTCTGCTGCAGTGCTGGATGCTCTGCCCCAACTTCTCCACTTTTTGCGGTTTTTCGTCACTTTTTGCTATATCTGCCATAATCTTGCATGGGCATCATGCAAAACACACAAATTCGCTACAGTAGAGACACTCTGGTTTCTATTGGTCTACAATACACGAACATTTCACCATGTTTAACTCCAGACCCAACCTGGCCAAAGGAGATCCTGAGAGAGAACAAAGGACGCGACCCTAAGCGACGGCCTCGAGGGAAACGAACCGGCATCAGGAACAGGCTACGGGCTCGTGCACACCGCGCACCCATGCCCAGTATCCTGCTAGCCAATGTTCAATCCATCGAGAACAAGCTTGATGACCTCAGAGCCAGAATCAAGTTCCAGAGAGACATTTGGGACTGCAACCTCCTCTGCTTCACCGAGACTTGGCTGAACCCAGCGATACCAGACCACGCCGTGCAGCCGGCGGGGTTCTTTTCGGTTTACCGCATGGACAGGACAATGGAGTCGGGGAAGAAAAGAGGTGGTTGAGTGTGTTTGATGGTGAACAACAGATGGTGCGACAGCACAAACATCTCCCCACTCACACGCTCTTGCTCGCCCAATGTGGAACTTTTGATCATTAAATGTCGCCCTTTCTATCTCCCTCGGGAATTCACTGCGGTCATTGCCTGCACTGTTTACATTCCGCCTCACGCGGACTCGGACACTGCCTTATGTGAGCTGCATGAGGCTCTCACACATCAACAAACACTTCACCAAGATGCTGCACTCAGTGTTATGGGAGATTTTAACAGAGTGAATCTCAAACGGACATTTCACAACCTTCACCAGCACATCAACTGCCCCACCCGGGGCACAAGGACATTAGACCACTGCTACACCCCGTTCAAGAACTGTTACAAGGCTCAGCCCCTGCCGGCATTTGGAAAATCGGACCATGCCGCCATCTTCCTCATGCCTGCTTACAAACAAAGGCTAAAGCAGCAACCACCAATCAGGAGGGAGGTTGCTCGCTGGATGGACCAATCAGTGGCCGCGCTGCAGGACGCACTGGATGACGCACTGGATGACGCAGACTGGGACATGTTTCGGCACAGCTCTGATGACATCAACATGTTTACGGAAGCGGTTGTGGGATTTATCGGGAAACTAGCGGACGACACAGCAGAAAGAACTATTATCGGAATGTTTCCCAACCAGAAGCCGTGGGTGGATAAAAACATCCGTGACGCTCTGAGATCACGCACCGCTGGCTACAATGAAGAGCTCGTCTCCGGTAATATGGACCTTATACAAGGCTGCGTCCTACAACGTGCGCAGTGCGGTCAGAAAGGCAAAGCGGAGCTACGGGGAAAAACTAGAGTCACAGCTACGACAGTGCAACTCTAGGAGCCTGTGGAAAGGACTGCGGACTATAAACGACCAGCTTCTTCAATGATGAATGCCGATGCTTCACTGGCTGATGAGCTGAACATGTTTTATGCTCGCTTTGACGCCGCAGCAATTAAAACAACAAACGGCTGCGCACGCTCGGAGTGCACCAGTGAAGAAAATGCATTTATCATCACAGAGCATGCTGTGAGGAACACCTTCAGGAGGGTGAACACCAGGAAGGCAGCAGGACCAGATGCAATCCCTGGCCGGGTCCTGAGAGCCTGCACTGACCAGCTAGCACCGGTGTTCAGGGAGATCTTCAACCTTTCCCTGGCCCAAGCAGTGGTTCCCACGTGCTTCAAACAGTCCATTATTGTTCCTGTTCCAAAGAAACAACAGCCCGCTTGCCACAATGATTACCGTCCAGTAGCACTGAATTCAATTGTGATGAAGTGTTTTGAAAGACTGATGAGAGATCACATCACTTCTTCACTTCCTGCTACCATCGACTCACTTCAGTTTGCTTACCGGACTAATCGTTCCACAGACGATGCCATATCTCACCTGCTCCACACATCCCTGAGTCACCTGGACACTGGCAGAGGGAATTATGTTAGGATGCTGTTCGTGGACTATAGTTCAGCATTCAACACAATAATTCCCTCTAAGCTTTTCACCAAGTTGACGGATCTAGGACTCAGCTCATCACTGTGTCAGTGGATCCTCAACTTCCTCACAGACAGACCCCAATCAGTGAGGGTTGGAAAACAAGTCTCCCCCTCCATCTCACTCAGCACTGGAGTGCCTCAGGGCTGTGTTTTAAGCCCCCTGCTGTGCTCACTGTACACTTATGACTGTGTAGCCACATCAGACACCACCTCCATTGTCAAGTTTGCTGACAACACTGTTGTTGTGGGCCTGATCTCCAACAACATCGAGACGGCCTACCTGGAGGAGATTAGGAACCTGGAGAACTGGTGCCAGGAGAATAACCTCCTCCTAAACATCAGCAAGACTAAGGAGCTGATCGTGGACTTCACTACAAAGCAGGCGAGGAATTACAATCCCGTCATCATCAGTGGCACGCCAGTGGAGAGAGTGGACAATTTCCAATACCTGGGTGTCCACATCACTCAGGACCTGTCATGGTCCTGTCACATCAACACCCTGGTTAAGAAAGCCCGTCAGCGTCTCTTCTTCCTCAGACGACTTAGAGACTTCCATCTGCCACTGAAGGTGCTCAAGAACTTTTACTCCTGCACCATCGAGAGCGTCCTGACGGCAAACATCTGCACCTGGTTCGGGAACAGCACCAAGCACGACAGACGAGATCTGCAAAGAGTGGTGCACTCGGCCGAACGCATCATTCAATCAGAGCTCCCTGACCTGCTGTCCATCTACACCAAGCGGTGCAAGACCAAAGCTAGGAAGATTATGAGATTATAGATTATAAATTGTAAATACTGTAAAACTTTTTTCTGTCATTTAATGGTCGGGCATTGCACAGCTACAATCATTTCACCCCCATGTCATACTGTGTATGGTTGTGTGTGTGTGACAAATAGAATTTGAATTTGGGCAGCTAACGCAGTCAGCTAACCATGAGAGAAAATAAATATTCCGCTCTTCTTTGGGAAGAGAGATATTAACTCCTGTGAGCACCACTTGATGGAAAGGGTTAGGAATGTATGACTGAATTAAATGATCTGATTTGTATTTTTTGAATTGAATTAAAATCTTAAAAGTTTTGAAGTTAAACACTTGGGATGTCTCAGAACAGAAGTGTTAAATAACACGTTGTTACTGTGTGCTTCATAAAGAGAAGGACTGCTGCCAACTGAAACTATGTTGCAGGCATCCTTCTATGCTTGCTTCCTCCCGATGCATTCGGCGGGTCAACTGGACCAGTGCAGAGATGCTGCAGGACCAGATGCTGCTGTCTACACCGGCCCCTGTTGCTTGCCATGTTTTTTTTTTTTGCTATGCTTGCTCCCTCCCGATGCATTCAGCGGGTCAACTGGACCAGCACAGAGATGCTGCAGGACCAGATGCTGCTTTCTACACCGGCCTCTGTTACTTGCCATGGTTTTTTTTGTTTTTTTTTAAATGGCGTAAAAATGTGAAGACCCATGTGCTTTTTGTGCTGAGCAGTTTTTGTTTTCTGTACTCAAACTGATCTCCTACCAGTCTGGGTAGAGTTCTTTTTTTCCTCCTCCTCTCCCCTATTGTTTCATTGTTTATTTTTCTAAAAGTTACCTGTCTCCCCAATGTTGATGTTTGTGTGTATGGTTGGATGATACACGTTCAAAGCAACAAAAGACAATATCAAACACAACTCCACTCTACTTAAATATTGTCTAATTAACTGTCTGAAACTATTGTACTGGCTGGACTACAATGTGGGATGGAAGAGGCTGAAAGAGGTATTCTGCAGGGCAGACATACTGGAGAACATTTTCACATCTTGGCTCATGTGATTAGGTAGCAGATCATTATTGTCCCTCTTTCGGGGGATACTCCCATAGGGATTAAATCTGGGACTCTCCACCACTTGAACCTAGAACCATACACGGTCAACTATTTTAAAACAGCCAAGGTGGTTCGAGATTATTGTTTTTGAATCATACTTAACACTTAACATAAATACTGTAGGTAGCAGAAATCTCAATGTTCAGGAATGATAAAATAATTTGATTGTATGTCAGCAAACTAAAAAATAGCAAGTTGGCACAAGTTGTTTCACAATTTAGAGCTAAGAACAACCTGATATTTCCTGAGTGAGTTGTCCCACTGACAAACATTTCAAGTTCCACCGAGTACGCACTATGAATAAGCTGGTCTAACTTAGCAGTCTTTAGTACACTATGCTTAGGTTTTCTAAGGCAATTTCTTTGTTTCTGTCTTTCTGCCCTCATTAGTTCGATGTCTGGATCAAACTGCCTCAGCCTACAGTGTGTGTATGTGTGTGTGTGTCTGTATTGCCTCTTTATCCTGGTCTGTTGTGTCTGGTATTCATTCATCCTCAGTTTCTACCTGCCGGGGAACAGCTAGCGGGGACTACGCTACCTTCGGCTGCACCAGTTACAGTGGCCTGGCTAGCTACAGGTGAATCAAAGGTGCGAAGCCTTCAGAGCTGCAAATTTGTAACCAGTAGGTATACTTGTAACAAATGTTACAAGTATACCTACTGTTAAAGGAGGCTGAGGAGTAATTAAACATCGGACACAATGAGCAGGGAAATGCAGGAGGGACAGGTGAAGAGGCCATGCTGCTAGCGAGTTGGCTACAAGCTAAGCTAGCAAAACAGTAAAGACACAGAGTGTAGCACGTAAAGATTATACTATGAAAAAAAGAAGGTATCTAAAAGCTTTTTAATTAAATTGCTACGCAGATAAGCTACCCAAAAACACCACTGTGTGTTTGTGCATGAACAGGAAGTGATACTCTACCACAGAGAGAGCAAACACCAAGTGACAGCGCCACCAATTTGCTTTAGCTACCTCGTTGTTGCTTGGTTTCGCCAACTCGGTCATTTATGGTTTCTTATTTTAAGTTGCTGATGTCCCAAAAAAAAAAATCCCACTTTGTGCCCTTTGAGAGGACGAGGAGACATGGTTTATCTAGCCTGCACCTTTCAATAAAGGAAAAAAACAGAATAACATGTTGACTGACATGTCAAGTTAAAAAGCTGGTTCAATTCAGGATTTTGGTCCTTCCCACTCATGTGATGATGATGCGTGACATCACACACTAATCAGGAAATCAGCTCAGGTGCTTTGAATAAATTAACTAAAATCAGGCCAGTCTCAACAGCCTGTACTACTGTGTCAAGTGAGCGTTAGATAAACTTTCCTTTATCATGAGAAATCTGGGTTCATCAGTCTGAGCAGACTGTCAGCAGATTTACAGTGGGGCAAAAAAGTATTTAGTCAGCCACCGATTGTGCAAGTTCCCCCACCTAAAATGATGACAGAGGTCAGTAATTTGCACCAGAGGTACACTTCAACTGTGAGAGACAGAATGTGAAAAAAAAATCCATGAATTCACATGGTAGGATTTGTAAAGAATTTATTCGTAAATCAGGGTGGAAAATAAGTATTTGGTCAATAACAAAAATACAACTCAATACTTTGTAACATAACCTTTGTTGGCAATAACAGAGGTCAAACGTTTACTATAGGTCTTTACCAGGTTTGCACACACAGTAGCTGGTATTTTGGCCCATTCCTCCATGCAGATCTTCTCGAGAGCAGTGATGTTTTGGGGCTGTCGCCGAGCAACACGGGCTTTCAACTCCCGCCACAGATTTTCTATGGGGTTGAGGTCTGGAGACTGGCTAGGCCACTCCAGGACTTTCAAATGCTTCTTACGGAGCCACTCCTTTGTTGCCCGGGCGGTGTGTTTTGGATCATTGTCATGTTGGAAGACCCAGCCTCGTTTCATCTTCAAAGTTCCCACTGATGGAAGGAGGTTTTGGCTCAAAATCTCACGATACATGGCCCCATTCATTCTGTCCTTAACACGGATCAGTCGTCCCGTCCCCTTGGCAGAAAAACAGCCCCATAGCATGATGTTTCCACCCCCATGCTTCACAGTAGGTATGGTGTTCTTGGGATGCAACTCAGTATTCTTCTCCCTCCAAACACGACGAGTTGAGTTTATACCAAAAAGTTCTACTTTGGTTTCATCTGACCACATGACATTCTCCCAATCCTCTGCTGTATCATCCATGTGCTCTCTGGCAAACTTCAGACGGGCCTGGACATGCACTGGCTTCAGCAGCGGAACACGTCTGGCACTGCGGGATTTGATTCCCTGCCGTTGTAGTGTGTTACTGATGGTGACCTTTGTTACTTTGGTCCCAGCTCTCTGCAGGTCATTCACCAGGTCCCCCCGTGTGGTTCTGGGATCTTTGCTCACCGTTCTCATGATCATTTTGACCCCACGGGATGAGATCTTGCGTGGAGCCCCAGATCGAGGGAGATTATCAGTGGTCTTGTATGTCTTCCATTTTCTGATGATTGCTCCCACAGTTGATTTTTTCACACCAAGCTGCTTGCCTATTGTAGATTCACTCTTCCCAGTCTGGTGCAGGTCTACAATACTTTTCCTGGTGTCCTTCAAAAGCTCTTTGGTCTTGGCCATGGCGGAGTTTGGAGTCTGACTGTTTGAGGCTGTGGACAGGTGTCTTTTATACAGATGATGAGTTCAAACAGGTGCCATTCATACAGGTAACGAGTGGGGGACAGAAAAGCTTCTTACAGAAGACGTTACAGGTCTGTGAGGGCCAGAGATTTTCCTTGTTTGAGGTGACCAAATACTTATTTTCCACCCTAATTTACGAATAAATTCTTTACAAATCCTACCATGTGGATTCATGGATTTTTTTTTCACATTCTGTCTCTCACAGTTGAAGTGTACCTCTGGTGCAAATTACTGACCTCTGTCATCATTTTAAGTGGGGGAACTTGCACAATCGGTGGCTGACTAAATACTTTTTTGCCCCACTGTAGCTCCAACAAGTCAGCAGTGTGTTATTCACTACTGATGTTTCAACTTGTTGCTATGAATTAAACTGACGTTCTCATCATTCAAGCCTCCCAAAATTGACGGTCCTGCCTGTGTTGCTCGGGATAAAACATTCCATCGTACAAATACAGAAGAGTAGTTGAATTCAGTTTTATTTATATAGCGCTAAATCACCACAGAGAGAGTTTTATACTGTAACCCTAGAGTTATACAGAGGGAAGGAAAAACTTACCAGCTAGAGGTGGCGAGCGGGCCGCGAACATGCATGATAGTGGAAATTCTGAATAAGAGGATGTAGCGAACCGAATAACCAAGGAAGTCCAGAAGATCACCCTCTTTTACTTGATACTGATCAAGTAAGCAAAACTCTTGGCACAGAAACTGATTCTGACACACATGCTGTGTTCGAATTCGATGCTCATAAGGACACTACCTACCTACGTCACAAGGTAGTGTCCTTAGACGGACGGGTAGTCAGGAAGTGAGCAGCTGTGGACAGCCCCCTTTTTTTCTCCATAGAAACTTTATTGAACAAACAATGAGTATCTAACATAACAGATGGGCTGTGGACAGCCTCCTTGCCTTCAGCTCCGCCCTTACTTGTGTGTTTCTCTGTTCGCTAGCGCCACAGCGCGAAAACTTCAAAATGGACCCAGAAATGTTGCTCCGTTGTTTGGACAATTTTAATTCTCAAGGAGCTAGAAAAACCTTATTGTCGTTGCCCGCACGACAATAAGGCTCATCAGATACAATCATATCCAGGTAAAATAATTTCCTTTAATCTACACGCATTTAGGAATTACTTAGCTAATTACACGGATAATTGAATTATTGCCGGTGTTGTGCCAAAAAGGTGTTCGCCTGGCACACCTGATTTCCAATGTTTCCGTGTGTAATATGTGTAATATCTTTCTGTATGTTGGTAAATAGACTCCGGTGAACGGGGTTTACTAAGGGGTTTATATATACAATAATTACCTGTTGTTCAAGTATCTTTATAACTCTGGTTATAATGTAGGTACAATTGATACATTTGTTGCGCTGTCTGCTGTCCTTTTGGCCAGATTACTCTTAAAAAATAAATTTCCAATGTCAACAACATTGTTTTTGAACTGGATAAATAAATAAAAATAAATAAAAGTCATTGCCAAAAACTGATTGCAGCTTCTACCTTGTTACAGGAATGTTGCTGATGGCTCAAAGTGACTTGATATCATTAATGAGGGATGCATTTGACATATGTTTTCACGTATTATATTATAGACCAACAAGTTATTTATATATAGCAGGTTAAATACAAGCAATCAGTTTAGGGCAAAAAACAGAAATCAGTTTTTGGCAGACGATAATTTTTTGGCACAACATTGGTCATTCTTACACATATACTTTATCATATAAAATATATAAACTAAATATCTTTGGAAGCGTATAGAATCTAATCTTTTGTTTGTTTGTTTTCTACATATCACTTTATCAAACTGTTGTCTGCTACAGAGTTTCCGTGTTACACTGTGTGGTCGGAGGATGAGGAGGAGGTCTCCATTTCTCCACCGGTTCCTGTTCCCTCGTCTAGAAGGAAGCGACACCACCGTCACTCCTCTTCTCAGTCATCCGTCCAGCAACCTGCCTCCGCTGGAGGGTCCGAGGGGCCCATCCAGCCTCCTGCCTCCGCTAGAGGGTCCGAGGGGCCCGTCCAGCCTCCTGTTCCCACTGGAGGGTCCGAGGGGCCCGTCCAGCCTCCTGTCTCTGCTGGAGGGTCCGAGGGGCCCGTTCAGCCTCCTGTCTCCGCTGGAGGGTCCGAGGGGCCCGTTCAGCCTCTTGCCTCGTCAGCTGGGGGTCCGGGAGGACCCAGCCAGCACATCCCAGTGTCTGCTGATGGTTCTGGCGAGGCCATTCAGCCACCACCGGCTCCACCGCCTGCAACCTCAACATCCACTCCGCCTGCAGCCTCTGCAGCTCCGCCTGGTCTGGCCTCTACAGCTCCGCCTGGTCCGGCCTCTGCAGCTCCGCCTGGTCCGGCCTCCGAGTGTTCAGCTTCGTCTGCGCCTGAGGTCCCCATGCCGTCTGGTCCTGCTCGTCCTGTCCGGCCGTTTTCCAGGCCGATGACCGGACGTCGTTGCCGTCATGGCCGGCCTCCTGACCTGCTCGGTCGCCGCCGGTGCCTCCCGCCCGGCCGGCCTCCTGGTCTGCTCCGTCGCCGCCTGTGCCTCCCACCTGCCCAGCCCCCTGGACTGTTTTCTGGGCTCTTGGGCCGTCAGTCTCCGGGCCGGCCCCCTGAACTTTGTGTGGACTGTTTTTTCCTGGCCGCCTGCGCCTGTCGTGAGCCTGTGTTTTGTTATGTTGCTTTCCGGGCTCCGTTGTTTGCACTTTTTTGTGGCAGCCACGAGTAAGCCACCCCTGCAAACCCTGTGGATGGACAATGCAGTGGACAGTGGGAGGAAGCATCCTAAAGCTCTCTTTGCAGACCACCCTGTGTGATTCTCCACTCGCCAACAAGAAAAGACAAACCGCAGGTCTCAGTTGCAGCACCCCATCCATGTCTGATCTTTCTCAGCAACACTGCCAGAGACTTCCTGTAATCTATTACAGTTGTAAAAGAAATGGTCCAGGAACAGGTCACGCAGGTTAATCCTTTGTGAACAATTGTAAATATTGTTTTTTGATCTTTAAATACTGTTGGTGTATTAGAAATATTCTTGTTTAGTTGTTATTGTTATTTACTTTATTGTCATCAAATAAATATCCATTTAAAATTGTTCAAAGTTAGCGTTATGTTCATACATGTTAAAAATGCCTATAAATCAAATTGAGTACAGTGATAATTACTGTTTGTTGTATTCAATTTATTCATAACATAAAACTTTTAAACTAATGCAACACATATAACAATGTAAAAAAAAATATTCAAATGAATAATTTTCTCAATACATAACTTATTTTAGAACTAATCTTTCTAGAAGTAAAAAACAGTCTGTCCATCCTCTCCCTGCTCTCCTCTCCTCAGCCTCAGCCTCTCTTTGCTGCCTCATGTCCTCTCTGATGAGGTATAGCAGCTCATCATCCCTGTCTCTTTTCCTCTTTCTCCCTGTTGTAGGGAGCTTCGTCAGCTTCGTCATCGCTGTGGTTTTGGTCACCCACTGCTGTGCTTGGCCCTGGATTGTCCTCAGGGAGAGAGGACATTAGGACAGGAGGCTTAATGGAAGGCATCTGTCCTATCACCTCATCCATGAGGGCAAACCAGGTCCAAGTAGCAGCAGTGGGCTTCCCACTGACTCCCTCTCCTGAGCCTGGATACTTGCAATCCTAAAGGCACAGGAAATCAAAAATGACAGTGGGCAAATAAAAACACCACAACAACTATTAGTAATTGCACATTTATTAACTTGTGTTCTTAAGAATTATCTTCTTGATAACACACATACGTACTTTGTATTTTTTTTTTTAAGTTATCCCATTTCTTCTGGCCTCCAAGGGGGTGACTTTCCCCTGCAGGCCCATCTTCTCCAGAATTGTCCTGATCACACACAACAAATAAGAGAAGAAAGGAAACCATGGCAACTATGTTAATCCCTAAACCCAAATGTTTTCACAGCAGAACACCAGAGGAATACCGTCTGGACATCACAGGTTCTGTACAGCAGCGGTCCATGAGTCGTTTGGTACCGGGCCATGAGAGTTGAGGCTCCGGGGTGAAATTTATGTTTTCAGGGTTTTTATCATTAAGTCGGTCTCCCTTGTTGTAGTTGTGTGTCTTATTTTGAAAGAAATATTTACACATTACCATAGCGACCAGAGAGCATTAAGCGGAAGAGAGGGGGATGTTACTCTGGCTCATTTTCAGGAGGACGCTGCTACTAAAGTTACACAATTACACAGTACAGTCACATTTATTATTATATTTACAAAATACCACATTTTTTGTCTTGGTCGGATCATTTTATGTGGTTGTATTTATTCCGCGACACCTTAAAGGCCACTCCGTGTCTGACATAAACCGGTCTGTGGCGCAAAAAAGGTTGGGGACCGCTGCTGTACAACACATATCTATGCAGATGCCCAAATATTAACAATACAACTGCTATAACAATTTAAGTTTTGTACAACCAGATTTTCATATACTTACATTTGAAAGTGTTTTCCTCTCCCGCTTCGACCACCATCGTTATCAGAAACAAATCTCCTCTCCCCTACATCGGACCCATCCTTAAAATTCGGGGCGAAGTAGAATGCATTTGTCGCCACATTTTGAGTACTCTTTGAATTCGGACAGCCTTCGTCGCGTCTCTGTGACGTCATTGCCTCCAAATATGGCATTGGCGCATACATTCAGAATCAATACAAAATATCATTAGATTTTTTTGTTTGAAAAGGAGTAGGCAGAATTATTTGGCTCTACCCCCTCAAGTTTTACCTCTCACTCATTTAATTTTCTTTTAGTCTTAAATTAAACAAAGTGATTTCAATGTTGATTCAATAGAAGCACCTGATATTGAAACAATGTTTAGTCAATGTTTCCTTGCTATCTGGGTTTACACATACAATCTTTTTTACACACACACAAATGCTTTTTACACATACAAATCTTTTTTACACACACAAAAATTCTTTTTACACATACAAATCCTGGAAATTGGAGGCTGCAGATGTCACCCATCACTATACTGTACCCAAAAGTGTAAAACATGACAATTCCTATTCCCACTAGGTGGCACTGTCACGACCTTTGGGAGAGATTGGACATTGTGTTTTTGAGTGACAGCAGATTACTGCTTTTTGGCGAGTGATTGAAACTCCACGTGCCGCCATAACTACCCCGTTTCCCTGAACGTAAAAATCTTCGCAATTTAATATCACAAAAGTCTTTAGATTCAGCACACTGGAGATCGCGTCAATCCGATGAAATCCCTTGGAGGAGTTCGTCATAGAACGGTGCCTGAAAAGAGGGGAAAATGTCGCCAAAATTACACATTAATTTCAAAATGGCTGACTTCCTGTTGGATTTGGGATATTGCTCCAAGAGACTTTTTTGTACATCTTGATATCTTCTATAAGCTTACCAGGGCCCTGTTTCAGGAAGCCGGTTTAGTGGAAAAACTGAGTAAGTATACCCTGAGTTAACGAAAACTCTGGGTTTTCGGTTTCACAAAGCGAGTTCAGATGAAGCCTCAGTGAGTCACCATGACGACACACTCCGTGAAGCTAACCTGCCCCCTAGCAGGTTTACTTCAACTAACCCTGACGTTCTCCGCCTCTTTGTCGGAAACCTGACTGTAGGAAGTGTCAGACATGGCGTGCTCCTTCCTTGAAGAGCCAGTAGATGTTGAAGCCCAAATTCTCCGCAGAGCTCTCCGCCGGGAGAGAGTGATTAGAGCGCGTTCGGACATTTTATCATTTCCTGATGATTTCCTGTGTGAACGTTACCGTTTTTCAGCACAATCTATAATTTATTTGAATAACATCCTCAGGCCTAATATTGCTCATGTGACACATCGCGGACATCCTCTCAGTTCTGTACTTATTATTTGTATTGCACTTCGGTTTTTTGCAAACGGGAGCTTTCTGTATAATATTGGTGACGCTGAGCACGTTTCCAAGGCTACCGTCTGTCGGGCAGTCAGGAATGTTACAGTTGCACTGAAACGTCTCGTGTACTCGTTTGTGGTGTTCCCCGGTCATAGACCCACAAGATTTATCAAAGAGGGATTCCACAAAATTGCAGGTAGCAGGATGAACGAAACTTAATTCATGATGTGGTGATACTTGGACTACTACTTAAATTTTACATTTATTCTCACGGTTCCCAGGCGTGATTGACTGTATAGATGGCACTCACATTCCAATCATTGCTCCTTCAGTAAATGAAGGAGACTATGTGACCAGGAAGTCTTTCCACAGCATTAATGTACAGGTACATAGTTCCCTGTAGCATTTCAAACTAACAAATTATTTCATTATAGTAATGGATGCTAATTTGTGTTTTCTGCACTGTGAAGATCATATGTGATGCTGCCAACATTATCACAAATGTGGAAGCCAACTGCTCAGCCTCTGTGAGTGGTGGTGGTGGAGGACCCCTACCTGTTTTTCGGGCCTCCGCTTTTTTTTCTGTTGGCTATAACGGGTCACATTTGAGCATACAGAGTAAGCAAATATGTACTTGTAATGTGCTCAGATAATTTCAATAAGTGCTTACAGAGGGGAAATTAATGTAGCCTCTAACTGCAATTGATTTACATCGGACAAACAGACCAAGCACTATGGCTCATAATACAATTACACCTTACCTGTTTGGACTATATTTTTATATTTCATTTTTACTTGCTGCCAGGAACGTTTGGGGCCTGTTGGGTTGCACCTGCGCTCAAATCACATCACAAAATCAAATGTATAAAATAAAAAATAAAATATAATAAAATAACGTGTTAAATGGGTGGAAATCCCTAGATCAATGTTTAAATTAACACTCACGCATTGACTCTGTCGGCTTTGTTTTGCCATGCATGCTCCCTTTCTTTCGCAGCTGAGGCTGTGTTACTTTTTTTCCGCGGAATTTGCATGTTATCGGCATATGCTGCCATAAGAATTTCGGCCTCAAGCGCTGTAAAATACATTGACCGCGCCTTCTTTCCCTCCGTCTCCATGGTGACTCGCTTAATCTGTGCTCCACTAATCAGGGCTTTATGTATCCTCATGCGCGCGCTTAACTTGGGGTTAAAGCAACTCCGCGTTGACTGAACTACTTGTTATCAGCCTTTCTGAAACCGAATATTCCGAGTTGGACAGTTCGGGGTTACTCAACCCTGAGTATCGTTTTTCACTCTGAGTTTTCTAAACCGGCTTCCTGAAATAGGGCCCAGGTTTCAGACTCATACATAAAACACAGAGCAGGGGCTGTTGTTTTGAAATTTTGTAGGGGGCGCTGTGGAGCCATTTCACGCTATTCAATGAAAATGATCAGATAACAATAAAGCCTTCATCAAATTGGAGGTGTGGGCCAAATTTCAAGACTTTTTAATGTTTCCAAGCCACTCAAAAGCCACTTCATCTTTCATGGTGAACTGCATTGCCACCAGGGTGCGCCGTTCAGTTTAAAGTCACAATTTTCGCACTGAAGCATCATGAGGGACTGATGGTGATATTCACCGCTTTTGAGGTGTCTACGATGAACCTGTGAAAATCAGTACAACAAAGTGTAAGACATGACATTTCCTGTTGCCAATAGGTGGCGCTCTGCATATTACTGACAATGGGCACATCAATCTGTTCAGGGCTGGTCTGACATCACGCCTGTAAAGTCTGGTACTGATCAGACTGGATTTCATTGAGTTATACTAATTTGTTTCTTCATGGCGAGACATGAAAGTTCGCCATGCTGCTGGGGTCACACCCTTTCGTGAAAACTCACAGTTTTCACTGTAACCCAAGACCAACTCCTTAAGGCTTTCCTGGAGAAATTTGAGGCTGCAGATGTCACCCATCACAATACTGTACCCCAAAGTGTAATACATGACATTTCCTGTTCCCACTAGGTGGCGCTGTCCTTGATATCAAATATGGCAGTTGAAATATGTTCAGGGGTGAAGCCTTATCATATGTGTGCTCTTTGGTCCGGATTGAACAATGTATGACAGAATGAGAGGCAATAAGATTTTCATGGCGAGTCATCGAAATTCGCCGTGGCGCCACGGCCTCACGGTATTGTGAAAACTCAAAAGCTCCACAATTTAACATGGCCCAGGTGTGTAGTTGACACTGAACAAAGATGAAGCTTATACGACCAAATCCCAACGAGGAGTTCGAAAAAGTTCGAGGCATGAAAATGGCAAAAATAGAGCCAAAATGTCACATTCACTTCCATATGGCGGACTTCCTGTTTGGTTTAGGACATGGCAATAATAGACTTTTTTGTGTGTCCCTTAATGATAGATATGGGTGCCAACTTTCATACATGTAGGTCATACCCACCTTCCCTCCCCATCTCCAGCTGCCTCCCTCTCCCGCTCCACCACAATCAACCACACATGCAGGGCCTTGGGGTAAAGGTGTGTCACCAGGGTGCAGCGGAGGCATCCCCCCCCTCTGTCCCCTTCTGGCTGCCTGTGCCTCAATTTTATCTCACAACTTAGACATTCACATTACTCACACTCTCATAACACATACATATAGGATCTTGGGGTGGGCACGCTACACGGACTCCAAAAGACCATCAGGGTGTACACCTCACCCCTGGCGTTGTTGCCCACCTGTCAATTTTAAATACACGTAGACATTGAGGGCTATCAGGAGGGGCTATGCTTACCTGCTGCTCTCTGGCAGGTAGCTCCATGCCCTCCTGGGTTTTAAATGCACCTTAGAACACACATGCATCAACACTACATATGAGCGGGCGGAGGGTGGTTTGGAGTCTTCTCACACCCCCGTTCTGTTGCCTGCTGGAGCGGGGGGCCAGCAGGAGGAGTTGGCTGTCCGACTGGGGTCTGGAGTGTGGGGCCTCCCAGCTGCTGCGGAGTCGGGGCGGTCTGCTTCTCCCCACTGCAGGGAAAAGGGTAACACCACCTGGGTCTGGGTGCAGTTTCCCCCTCCAGGGGCAAGGGTACCTAGACCCGGTTCTTAGAGTACGCTTGGGGAGTGTGATTGTGTGTACAGTGTCTCTGTCTCCACGTTGGTTGAGTGTTGAGTAATTGCATATGAGAGCATGAGGGTGTGAATGGATGTTTGTATCTGTGTGTGCCTGTATGTCTGTGTCTATATGTCAGGTTGGGTATTAGACGCCACCTCTCTGGGGACATCTCAGGCCCTCTAAGGTATGGAGGCCTATCTCCCCTCCGCCTATCACCGGCTTCTGCTCCGCGGCTGCTGAGTGACCCCTCATCTGGGACTCTCCTCAGCTCTTTCTGGGATAGTGGCGCAGCTGCCCCTCTGTTGGTCTTCCTTGGTCTCTTTTGTTCTGGGGGCCTCTGGATGTCTGGAGTTTTGATCTCCTCCATACCTGCTTCATGCCCTGGAGGACGGGGCTGTGGCTCCCCACACCCTCTAGCAGATCATTATATGAAGGAACCTTTTAAAAACAAGCGCGTCCATGCTCACAGGTGTACACACGGGTGCTCGCACACACAAACTATGCCCCTTTTGGCTCCTACCTCAAAGCACACTGTGCGCTGTCAATATTACGTGCTGCACAATAATGTTTAATATTTAGTATTTACTGTTATTGTCACGGTCTGGGGGGCAGACCGTGGGGGATGTTGGAGAAAGGACCCAAACGCTGGACTTAGTGGAATGAACAGTGGGTTTATTTACAGTGAGGTAAATGTACACCACACATTAAATCTCCAAAAGTGCTCCCTCGACTCCCGTGACGTGTCTTCTCCCAAGTGCCGGTATCCCGTGCTCTCTGCCCCTGTGCCTTCACACACCCCGTGTGTCTTGCAGTCCTGTGTTCCACTCTCCTGAGGAAAAACACAGACACAGCCGTTATGGCACCAACTCCAGCAGGCATACACTGACCAGCACTATAAACACTGACATGGGGTCTAACTCAACGATCCTGCGCCGGAGGAAGCTCCATCGCTCTGTTAAGTAGCTCCCCCGACGATCCTGATCAGAAGCAGGTGTGTGGGAAGCTAGGCGTGACCAGCAGCTGGCAGGGCCACACCCATCAGGCCTGCAGGTGGCTGTCCTTCATCCTCCAGCCACACACACACACACACACACACACACGTACGCACACCAGCATGGAACACAAGAGCACAGTGCAGCAAACATACATCCAATACACTAATAACAATAAAGGTCCACACTGTTCACGAACCCTGAGTCCCCGGAACCGGGTCCGTGACAGTTATATTCCCATATATCATCGTGATGTTGTTTATTGTATTGCTCTCATTTTCTTCAGCTTGTTTTCTTTTTTCTTTCTCAACAGGTGATCCAGGTGATTGATATATGTATTTTTTTTTTTTTGTCTGCTTATTT
Organism: Simochromis diagramma; assembly: GCF_900408965.1. Classification (NCBI taxonomy): domain Eukaryota; kingdom Metazoa; phylum Chordata; class Actinopteri; order Cichliformes; family Cichlidae; genus Simochromis; species Simochromis diagramma. Next base: position 2,949,616 of record NW_024387170.1, read on the forward strand.
AGTTGTTTTTTTTTTTTTTTTTTTTTTGCCCTTTATCCCCGTCCCTCTTCTCCGCTGGTTTCTCCCCCTCTTCCTTTCTCCCTTTTCTTTTCCTCATTCAAGTCTGTCTCGTATCTAGCAAGTGAAAATAAATAAAACTAGAAAAATTTGCATGTCCTGTGAAAATGCAGTGTGGATGCTTTAAAGCTGAAGCTGTATGCAAAAACTAGCTGAAAAAGCTGAAAAGTTGCAGAAATTGTAAAAACTTTGCAGAAGCAAAGGAACTTTGCTAAAATGGAATAACTTAGCAGAACTGCAATATCTTAGAGGAAACATAATACTTGGCAGAAATACAATAGCATAGCAGAACTTAGCAGAAATATTGTAACTTACCAGAAACATGATAACTTCTCAAAAATACAAGAATTTAGGAGAAATAGTATAAGATAACAGAAAGAATATATTTAGCCAAAAATACTTAAGCATTACAGAAACACTATGATTTAGAAAAATAGTACAACAGAGCAGAAAATACTGTGATTTACCAGAGACACTGTGATGAACTATGAATATTGTAATTTTAAATCAATACTATGTTTTAGCACAAATACTATAATTTGACAGAAATACTATATTTAGCACAAATCTTATAAAATAGCAGAAATAGTATGATTTAGGCACAATAGTAATAACTTAACAGAAAAATTGGAAAGCAAAATGGACAGCTGAAAAAATGCTGAACATGCTAAGGGTCCCCTAAAATATACTTGTTAAATGAAAAAAATTGGCAAAAAAAAAAAATAACAGCCACACAATCACAAATATGGACACATATGGAAACACACATGCACAAAAGAGAGACACACCACAAGATCCAATTCAGTCAACCAGTCTAAATATATTGAATTTGAATCTTACAATGAGATCATCCCATAAAAGGCTCCTCTCTCTCTCTCTCTCTCTTTCTGTCTCACACACAAATACACACCACACACACACACACACACACACACACACACACACACACACCCACACAGTACGAGAAGAGAAGTAAGTTTTCTAGCTCCAGTCAAGCAGCTTTGGAGTCTGCTGAATTTGAATCCACCAATCAGAGAGCCTGTGCAGCTTTTTCCCCCGCCAGAAAACGGTGCACGCAAGCACAGAGAGAGCACAGGATTTTTGCAGTCTATTCTCATAATGACGACTCCCTCAAACAAATGACCATAATTTCCTAACCGTAGGGGCTAGAACGGTCATTCTTACACAGTTTTGTTCAGAAGAGATGGGGAATCTTAAAGTGTTGACAATTTATCATTAAAATATGAATTATTAAAGATATATGACTTCTAACGCACCATAACTGAGTAGAGCAAAGCAAAAACTGCCTTGACTTGCCCTCAAACAACGCTTCGTAACTCTAAATCTATTTGGAGTATCAATATCATTCTTGCACCGTAAGAGACAGCAGGCTTTGGTGAACAATCATGGAAATTTTCAGGTCTCTGTGGAAATCCATTAAAAAGATGTGACGAGAGAAAAAAGTGGTTCATTTCCAGAGTTTGAAATCTGAAGAAAATCTGAGCGAAGGACGAATTTCCTACCCTCAAACAAGTTTAACTCATTTCAGAACCGGTAATAGGTGAGAAAATAATTCTTGAATTGTGAGCGTCAGGAGTGTCTGAAGATATACTGGGACAAGCCTTATGTCTTAACTTTGCTTCGTTAAGGAGATATGACGATTCGAATATGCCTCATTACAGAAATCAAGCGGTGATTTTGAACAAGCTCTCCATTGACTTTCTATGGGAGAGTTTTGCGACTTGTGTTGGTCTGAGGAGATTTGCCAAAATTCTATAAATCCCACAAACAATGATAGTGACATTTTCAGAAACCCAGCAAAAATACCTAAGTTTCGATGTATAATTTGTGGAGTTGAGTGAAAATTGAGCAAGTAGCAAGAAGTTGTTCGGACATGAAGAGAAGACTGCAAAACCTTCAGTGGCCACACTGGAAGCCAAGTGCATAGCAAACCATAACAACACATGTATTTTGTGAAAATCACAATTGTGCACTCAAAACTTAAGAGGCATAAAAGTAAAACGGTAAAAGATTTGAAAAAGCTGAATCATACCTGAATAGCCCAATAATTGAGAACATTTAAAGTTTGAATGGTTGTTCTACGTGAAAATATGAGGAATTAGTTAAGTTTCAGAAACAAGCAAATTTTAGCAGAATTGCAGAAGTTTTCCCATTCTTTCAATGGGACAAATTAAGCTTAATATTTTAAAAGTATAATAGTGAAAAATACCAAAAGACATAGCAGGAATTAGCAGAAATAGCAGAATATTTTAAAGTTGAACGGTGAAAAATCGGCTGAAAATTGTGGAAGTATAGTTAAGTGCCAAAAGTGTACGGAAGTCCCAAGAGGAACTCAATAGTGTGGATGCTTAAAGCATCCACACAATAAACAAAAGGGTGGATCAAATAGACCATTACGGCAAGGCTTGGGGATGGTCAATTTGGTTGAAGTAAATCCGTTGGGCATCTTTCCTCGCCTTTAGACAATAATTCTGATAACAAAAGAACCAAACGGGACAGGCAAAAAAAAAAGAAACAAAAAGCAAAGTGCTCAAAACAAGTTTTGTCACAATTTTGTTTGAGCTAAAATTGCATTCACTGGGCTGAGGGCAGCACGAAGAGTAGTGCTTGGAACCGTGGACGCTCGGCGGATTTCCTCTTCTCCGGTTCTGGAAGATGAGAAAGAAAAAGAAATTGAAAATCAAAGATTTAGAAAGCAGATAAATCAGTGTTGTTTCTAATAATGAAATAAAATGTAGACAATTATCTGTACAATTGTGTGATTATTTTCTCCTTAAAGAAGCTTTAGGAGCCATACGAGTTGTTCCTTTTTGACTAACTGGGTTGGTTTAAATGGACTCACTGTATTGGTGCACGGGTGTGGGGCGTGTCTCATGGGTGTGGTAGATGATAAATGGGGTTGCACTCACCTGTTCACAGCACCTGATGTTGATGGCAGAAAGGTAGGGTGAGCATGAGGCAAGACTTTCTGTTGACCGCAGCTTGAATGATTTTGACTGTAACTTGATGGTTTTTGTATATTTGTGCACTAATTGATGCCATAGGCCAAATTGTAAGTTGGCATAGTAGTTAGTGCAGTTATTGGAGAGTTTCAGTTATTTGTTTGTGCAGTCTGTGCATTTGTTTAATAGTTAATCCCATGTGCTGATTTATATATTGGACAGTTGCATGTGGAATAAAAGGAGCAAATGGTACAGAAGTGTATTTTATGTGTTTATTGTTGCGCGTCATCTGTGTCCTCATGTTTAGCCTGCCGCGGCCATTGGTTGGTTGAGCCGCAATAGAAGCAAAGAGTTTCAAAGTGTTTCGTAATCGCAAAATATCAGGGGACAAGATATAATCACTGCCAATTCTTAAATCTTGTCTTGATAAAAAAACATTTCTTGGTTTTGTGGTCATACTCGTTACACATTTTTTGCTCTAGATTGGTTGTGATGTTACCACCTTTTTTGTATTTGTTGTTTTTTTGGGGGGGGGAGGGGGTTAGGTTAACCGGTTTGTTTACATATTCCACTCTCCGTGTTCCAGATGTTGCATTCGCAGAT
>NW_024387170.1:2953263-3005508 GCF_900408965.1 Simochromis diagramma
CAGCCAAAATAATGTGCATATAGTTCGGCAGAGCCAGGCCTCCCTCTTCTTTCTGTCTCTCAAGAAACTCCCTTCTTATCCTGGGGACTAGTTTTTTCCCAAATAAAGGCAGACGTACATTTGTTCAATTCTTAAAAAATTATTTAGGAATGAAAATCGGTATCGTCTGAAATAAATAGAGGAGCCGTGGCATATATTCATTTTAACAGAATTACCTTCCCTGCTAATGATAAGGGGAGCGATGCCCACCTTTCCATATCTAATTTTGCTTTGTCCAGTGCAACTTTAAAGTTATAGTCAGTAAATCTTTATACTTACTAGTTACATTAACACCTAAATATGTGAATCTATCCTTATGTATTGCAAAGGGATAGGCCCGGAAAGAAAGTTTCCTCGCCTGTTTATTAATGGGGAAAAGAACACTTTTGTCTAAATTAATTTTATAGCCCGACACCCTCCCAAAATCTTTGATAATACCAAGGGCCACCGGGATACTATGGCAGGGTTTTGACAGGAAAAGGAGGAGATCGTCAGCATATAAGGACAGCCTATGGTTTTGTGTCCCCCTTTGTATCCCTACCAATTCAGCAGCCTGTCTCAGCATCATCGCAAGGGGTTCAATTGCCACATCAAAGAGCAGGGTTGACAAAGGGCACCCCTGTCTTGTTCCCCGGAATAGAGAGAAGGGTTCAGATATGATATTATTCATTCTCACCATAGCCTGGGGGCTCGAATAAATTATTTTAATCCACGATTGCAAAATGTTGGACCAAGCCGAATCTCTCGAGGGCCGTAAATAGATAGTAATACTCTATTCTATCGAAGGCTTTGTGGGCATCTAGGGATATCACAATCTCTGGCATAATGTTATCTTCAGCAGTATATACTACACTGAACAGACGGCGGAGATTGCTGGAGAGTTGTCTACCTGCAACAAACCCTGTCTGATCAGGATGTATTATCTTACTTATGACAAGCTCAATTCTAACTGCCAGTACCTTGGTCAGTATTTTATAATCACATCCAAGTAAAGCTTACCGGGCGATATGACTCACATTTAAGTGGGTCCTTATTCTTCTTAAGGAGTACAGAGATCAAGGCCTGTGACATTGTTTGGGGCAGAGCTTTTTTTACCAAGAACTTCCTTAAATACTCTGCAAAGCAAGGGAATCAGTGCGGGAGCAAATGTTCTATAAAACTCACTTGGGTACCCATCAGGGCCCGGCGCTTTTCCTGTCTTCATACTCCGAATTGCTTTGTCTATCTCCGTGGCAGATATGGGTCCCTCTAACCTATCTCTATCTGCTGCCTCTAGTGGTGGTATTTCAAGGTTTTCAAAAAAAATTCTTCACTCGGTCCCTATCATTTATTTCTGAGGTATACAAGTCCTCATAAAAAGATTTAAATTGATTGTTAATCCCCTTCTGATCTATAACTTTATTACCCACATTATCTCCTATCTCTACTATCATACCAGCAGCTGCTGATTGTTTCAGCTGGTAGCTCAGGAGTTTGCCGGCGCGATCACCATGCACATAGAGATCTTGTCTCGACCTAAGATATGAATCCTTCTCGCGCTGACTTGTCAGAATGTCATATTCAGTCTGGAGCAAAATCCTTTTTCTATGCAGCTCCTCAAATGGAGTCATAGAATTTGCCCGGTCAACTTCTTTTATTGCTTTCATTAATTCTGTGGTACGTTTCATTCTTCTTTTCCTTTCACCAGCACTGTATGAAATGATTTGTCCGCGTATATACGCTTTTAATGATTTCCATAAAGTGCCACTGCTTATATCAGGAGTATCATTAAGATCCAAGAAAAAAACTATTTGCGAATTGATGAATTCTTTAAAATCATCATCAGCCAACAATCTACTATTAAGACGCCACATCCTCTGAGGTGGTGTATAGTCAGGGAATTTAAGTTTCAGTGTGACCGGGCTATGGTCAGATAGTACTATACCAGGGTATTCTACATTCATTACCATTGGGGTCAATTTATTGTCTAACAAAAGATAATCAATTCTAGTATAAGTTTGGTGTGGCGGGGAATAAAAGGAGTATTGTCTGGTAGTCGGATTTGCATATCTCCATGGATCGAATATACCATATGTTTCACAAAAGGAGTTAACGCATTGAGCAGATTTACTTAGCACACTAGGTGTTGGGCTAGAGCGGTCCAGAGTTAAATCTAGGACACAATTCAAGTCTCCCCCAAAATCAAATTATTTGTGTCCAAATTAGGTAGTAACGAAAACAAATCCTTAAAAAATTGAACATTATCCCAATTGGGTGCGTATATATTTGCCAACACTACTGGCATATTGAATAATTTCCCAGCTACAATAACGTATCGACCATGTTTGTCTTTTATGGCAGTTGTTTCTATGAATTGTACATTTCTGTGTATAAGGATGGCCACTCCTCGACTCTTACTATCAAAATTTGAATGATAGATCTGGTTGAATCCCCCCCCTACACAGTTTGAGGTGGTCACTGTTTAACAAATGTGTCTCTTGCAAATATACTATCTCTCCTCCCTGGTCTCTTAAATATGAAAAGATCTTACTCCGTTTAGCCGGTTTGTTGATCGCCCTTACGTTCCAGCTCATCAAGTTTGTGCCCATTCCGCTCACATCCATGTTTGGTGCCATGCCAGGAGTCCACAGCCCAACATGTCCACTATGCTCCTATGTCGTCCACTATCTGGATCACATCCTGAAGGTCTGGCAGCAAGAACAGAAAAAATAAAGGGACGGTGTCTGGGAAAAAACGGGGAAACAACACACACACACATACACAAGTAACACATAACACATTGCATATATGAACATGAACCCAAACACAGTGCTCTTTAACAAGCACTCTCATGGCCAACCGGTCCACCATCTCCTACACGCCAAGCCTACCGTGTGCAGCTCCGTGCAAAATATCCCATGGTTCTAAAAATATAATATCACCCTCTAATCTACCCACCTCCTAAAAGGAGGGGGAGAAAAAAAAACAGTAGGGGGAGCTTGTAGCAAAAAGATCTTTGAAAATAAAATCCAGTAATACAAAAATAACGTGTAAGTAGTATAAAGCAGGGCCACAGCATTTCTTAAACAAAATATTCAAATATAAAACAATAAAATGAGGTGGTACTTTACCAATATTGCAAAATCTAATCACCAATATCTTTCCTGAGACATTTAAGTCCTTACACCAGTGTAGCCCTTATACTTAGCCAAACTCAGACCAGTCCATATACTTCACCCGGGAGTCAGCGTCTTCTTGATGAACTCCATGGCGTCTTTTGGGGTCTCGAAGGTTTTCGTTTGTCCCCCTTTTGGTGTAATCACCAGCGTTGCCGGATAACGGAGCCCATATCTGACCCCCCCCCGCAGGTACACAGGAGGCTCCTTGCTTCTTTGAAGGCTGCTCTCTTGTTGTTTACTTCCTGGGTGTAGTCTGGGAAGATGTGAATCCGTCCACTCCGACCTTCTGGCGTTCTCTCCATTTCCCTCGCCTTCTTCAGTATCTCCTCCTTCTCTATATAGTAGTGGCATCTCACCACGAACGCTCTCGGTGGAGCCCCAGCTCCGTCTCGTCTCGCGCCGAGTGTTCGGTGTGCTCGGTCAAGCGTCTGGTGTCACTGATAGCCCCAGTTTTTCTTTCAGCAGTCCAGCTATGAACTCCGGCGGCTTCTTGCCTGTCTCAGCCCCTTCTCTTACCCCCACGATGCGTATGTTGTTGCGTCGTGATCTCGCCTCGAGGTCTTCACTACGTCTCCTCAGCTTCAGCATCTCCTTCTCCATTTCTTTCAGTTTCGTCTCCATGCTGGTTATACTGTCAGACTGGTCGTTCAGCGTGTCATCCACTTCTTTTTTCCGCGCTTCCATCTCGTTAGCCAGACTGATGGACGTCTCGCTTATCAGCCTCACCTCCTCACGTAGCAACTCAAACTGAGCTTTAGTGTTATCTTCCACACTCTTAGCCCACTTTTCCATCTCGGCTTTTGACTCTTTTCTTCCTTTTTCTATTTCCTCTTTGCATCTCATGATCTCTGTTTTTGTCTCCTCTCTGTATTTTGTAATCCCAGCATTCGTTTTTTTTTTTATCTCGGACATCATGTCTTGAGCCCACTGAGGCATGTTGTCGACGTGTGCTGGGCTAGCATTGGCTTTGCTAGCTGCGGCGGCAGGGTTGCTATCCGCATGCAACTTTTCTGCGCCGGCACGGGTCTGTTGGTTGGACATTTTCGGTCATAAATTGCCCCGTGAGCACACTCGTTCACTCCAAAGCACGAATCGTATTAAACGAGCTTCCTCAAAATGGTAGCAAACTGGCGATATCACTATTTTGACTACCTTTACACGGAGCCTCCGCACGCATGTCTTCACACGGCGAAGCACATCCGGAAAGCCGCCCATAATATTCTATTACAGCAGTTAAAGCATGTCGTCCCTCTCTGAAACAGCAGGATGGGTGTTGGTGTCCCTGTTTTGTTGGTCAAAGCGGGCAAAAAACTGGTTTAGGGTGTCAGGTAAGGTGATGTCCGGGGAGTTTGTTTGTGTGCGACTGTCCTTGTAGCCAGTGAGTGTCTTGATCCCCTGCCACATGTTTCTGGAATTGTTTGTGTTAAAGTGTTCCTTGATGCACTGTTTGTATTTCCACTTGGCTTCTTTTATGCGTTTAAGCAGAGATTGGCGTGCCTCTTTGTTGGTCTCCTGATCTGAAGGCACTGTCCCATGCTCTTAGTAGGGCTCGCACCTCACTGTTGAGCCATGGCTTCTGGTTCGGGAACACTTTAACAGTCTTTGTTGTTGTTACACTCTCGCTACAGAAGTTGATGAATGAGAGTACAGCAGATGTGTGGCCCCACAAGTCTGATCCTTCTGCAAATGCACTCCAATTCATGTTATCAAAACAGTTTTGTAGGGCAGTGGTGGCTTCCATGGTCTACTCTCGTACTGTTTTTACAGATGGTTTTTGTCTTTGAGTTAGAGGTTTAAAGGGAGGGATCAGGGACAGAGAGAGATGGTCTGAGAGTCCAAGATGAGGCAGTGGGGTGGCTTTGTAAGCATCTGGGATGTTGGTGTAGACCTGGTCAAGTGTGTTGTTTTCGCTTGTTGGGAAGCTCAAGTTTTTAAAGAATCCAGGCAGGACAGATTTCAGGTTTGCATGGTTAAAATCTCCTGCCATGGTCACAGCGCAGTCCGGGTGCGTTGTTAGCTGTTTATTAATGGAGCGCTGGAGTAGCTCCATGGCTGACTGCACTGCAGTGGTTTGAATTACATTCATCTAATACAGGGAGTGCAGAATTATTAGGCAAGTTGTATTTTTGAGGAATAATTTTATTATTGAACAACAACCATGTTCTCAATGAACCCAAAAAAACTCATTAATATCAAAGCTGAATGTTTGTGGAAGTAGTTTTTAGTTTGTTTTTAGTTTTAGCTATTTTAGGGGGATATCTGTGTGTGCAGGTGACTATTACTGTGCATAATTATTAGGCAATTAACAAAAAACAAATATATACCCATTTCAATTATTTATTTTTACCAGTGAAACCAATATAACATCTCCACATTCACAAATATACATTTCTGACATTCAAAAACAAAACAAAAACAAATCAGCGACCAATATAGCCACCTTTCTTTGCAAGGACACTCAAAAGCCTGCCATCCATGGATTCTGTCAGTGTTTTGATCTGTTCACCATCAACATTGCGTGCAGCAGCAACCACAGCCTCCCAGACACTGTTCAGAGAGGTGTACTGTTTTCCCTCCTTGTAAATCTCACATTTGATGATGGACCACAGGTTCTCAATGGGGTTCAGATCAGGTGAACAAGGTGGCCATGTCATTAGTTTTTCTTCTTTTATACCCTTTCTTGCCAGCCACGCTGTGGAGTACTTGGACGCGTGTGATGGAGCATTGTCCTGCATGAACATCATGTTTTTCTTGAAGGATGCAGACTTCTTCCTGTACCACTGCTTGAAGGTGTCTTCCAGAAACTGGCAGTAGGACTGGGAGTTGAGCTTGACTCCATCCTCAACCCGAAAAGGCCCCACAAGCTCATCTTTGATGATACCAGCCCAAACCAGTACTCCACCTCCACCTTTCTGGCGTCTGAGTCGGACTGGAGCTCTCTGCCCTTTACCAATCCAGCCACGGGCCCATCAAGACTCACTCTCATTTCATCAGTCCATAAAACCTTAGAAAAACCAGTCTTGAGATATTTCTTGGCCCAGTCTTGACGTTTCAGCTTGTGTGTCTTGTTCAGTGGTGGTCGTCTTTCAGCCTTTCTTACCTTGGCCATGTCTCTGAGTATTGCACACCTTGTGCTTTTGGGCACTCCAGTGATGTTGCAGCTCTGAAATATGGTCAAACTGGTGGCAAGTGGCATCTTGGCAGCTGCACGCTTGACTTTTCTCAGTTCATGGGCAGTTATTTTGCTCCTTGGTTTTTCCACACGCTTCTTGCGACCCTGTTGACTATTTTGAATGAAACGCTTGATTGTTCGATGATCACGCTTCAGAAGCTTTGCAATTTTGAGACTGCTGCATCCCTCTGCAAGATATCTCACTATTTTTGACTTTTCTGAGCCTGTCAAGTCCTTCTTTTGACCCATTTTGCCAAAGGAAAGGACGTTGCCTAATAATTATGCACACCTGATATAGGGTGTTGATGTCATTAGACCACACCCCTTCTCATTACAGAGATGCACATCACCTAATATGCTTAATTGGTAGTAGGCTTTCGAGCCTATACAGCTTGGAGTAAGACAACATGCATGAAGAGGATGATGTGGACAAAATACTCATTTGCCTAATAATTCTGCACTCCCTGTAGACTCCAATTTTTCCTGTTAAGGAGTCGTCTTCTTCATACAGTAAGGTTAATTATGGAGTTCCACAGGGCTCTATGCTTAGGCTAATTGTATGTACATTATGCTTGCTTTCTTTAGGAAGTGTCATTAGAAGGCATATCATACATTTTCAGTACTATAGAGTAGGGCTGCACTATTTTGAATAAAATGAGAATCACGATTTTTTTTGCTTAGAATTGAGATCACGATTCTCTCACAATTTTCTTTTCCAGTATAAATATTTCTTGTGCTTATTAACTGCACATCAACTTCGGAACAGTTGAGACTGAACATAACAACAATAAATAAACATAAAAACAACAAATGTCTCACATTTTGTCGTTGCCGCAAAACGTTGTACTGCTTGAAATTCCGTCTCCACCATTGCTCGACACTGTGTGTATAGAGCAGGTAGTGCAACAATAGAAAAATAGTTGCGGGACGGCACTGTGTAGCGTTTGTCTAGGGTGTTGATCATTTTCCTAGATGCCTCGTTTTGCACAGTGTTGATGGGAGCCATATCTTTGGTCAGGTGATAAGTAATAGCCTCCGTAATTTCTTTGTGCCTGCGGGAGTTCGACGGGTATGGGGAAGCGCTGTATAAGGTTCCCGTTATTGATGTTTTGTTATGGCAAATGCAGATGGACCCATGAAGCAGAACGCACGGAGGCAGAGTTGCGGTGAAGACAGTTTATTTACAGTGAGGGGGAGGTATTTACAAGGACAAAATATATACAACAGTGTATGAATGGGGACGCGGAGCCAGGACGTGCAGGTGACGAAAACACACACAGGTAGTGCACTCGATCTAAAAAAGGAGAGGGACGAGAATTAGGAGGGTCTTGCCCGATAACCAAGAAAAGCTTAAAGTAAACTTTGCAGAGAGTTGGAGAGCTTACTTGATACTGTTTGATGCCAAAACCTCCAGATGAAAAAACAAACCAGTCGAGGCAAAATCCTAGGGCGCAAACAAAACTCCTTACAGTCATCAAAAATAATCCAAGGGCTCCAGCAGGCAGGGGCAGAATTTCAGACGCTCCAAAAAAACGCCAATACTCCGACACTAGTCTTCTGTCAGGTAGCTCCTAAAGAACACTTCTGAGGAAAGCATCTGATGAGTAACAGGTGTGCCAGGTTCAGTGACTCACTGCCCCGCCTACCTATACAAAAAGGGAGGCACCAAAAAACACATACAGACAAAAACACCACATAACCAGAACCCAACTCCTAACATGTTTGGGTGGTTGACCGGGATGGATTTTCTCCAGTCACTTTCTCGTCATCCCTGACGTGCTCTCGGTTGTTTTTTCCCTGCCACTTTTAGCAGCCAGCTTCTGTATCACGTGGTATAAGGCTCCGCCCTTGTCATTTGTTGAGCAGGAAGAGTGAGCGCTTGTTTTCATGCAGATTATGTCCCGGATCAAAATGCGGTACAATCGTCGTCGTCCTTTTTCTTTTTTTTAAAAAAATCGTTGTTATTTGGAAATGAGATTGCACATAAGTGTGAATTGAGATCGCGATTTTCTAACGATTAATCGTGCAGCTCTACTATAGAGATGATACCCTGCTTTATCTTTCCATGAAGCCAGATGACACACCAATATAGTTAAACTGCAGGAATGTCTAAAAGACATAACGAGTTGGATGACCCTAATTTCCTGCTTCTGAATTCAGATAAAACTGAGGTTATTATAGTCGGCAACAAAAATCTTAGAAATATAGTACCTAACCAGAGGCTTACTCTGATTGGCAGTACCTTGGCCTCCAGTAACACTGTGTGGAATCTTGTAGTTGTTTCTGACCAGGGCATGTCCTTCAGTGTGCATATTAAACAATTATGTAGGACTACTTTCTTCCATTTGTGCAATATCTTTAAAATGAGAAATATCATGTCTCAGAGTGATGTTGAAATTACAGGTTCATGCATGTATTACTTTTAGGCTGGAATACTGTAATTCATTATTATCAGGATGTCCTAAAAACTCCCTGAAAAGCCTTCAGATGATCCAAAATCCTGCAGCAAGAGTACTGACAGTACTGACAAAGAAACTTGAGGCCACTGCTGTTAAGATTTGGCACTGTATAAATAAAATAGAATTGAATTGGTTCATCACACTTAACTCCAAACTGAAAACCAAAATCATCACTTATAGTCTTTTATTTCGTAGACAGTTTCTCCATAATTTCCATAGTTGGACAGTTTGTTGTTTCTGTGCCTCTCATCACTGTTCTTTTGTCAACAGTTGGCGAGACTGTACTTGCAGAGGGACAGTCTGGTACTGAGGTACATAGCTGGTACACCTTGTCACTCACTGTAAAAGTAAGTAGACACTTTTTACTATTTCTGTTTCTTTATACTCTCACTTCTTCCACTGTTATGATGATTAAAGGAGTTTGTAATCCAATAAACCATGTTAGGACTTGGAGATTAGATCAACTCAGATTAGCTGCTGTCATTATCAATAGTATTTTGAGTCAGCATCTAAATCACATGAGAGATTTAAGATGATGTATTAGCAAGACAGAGCAAAAAATCTGCCTTTTTCCTACTTGGATTTTATGTGGAGGTTTTTTTTTTTTTTAGGTGATTTGTAGATTTGTAGGTGTGTTAATACAGTATGTCAAAATCAAGAAATAACAGACGTCACACTTGAGGTTGTACTGAAAAAAGGCAAGGTAAACAGTTTGTGATCATATATGAAGACAAAATAAAAGTGAAGGATTATAACCTTGACGACACAGTTAACTGGGGCAGTAATCAGTCCTGCTTTCTGGTAGCTGTGCAGGAACAGTCCTTTCTGGTGTAGGTTATTGTGTTGACACACTGTAACTGAACATTTCAGCAATATGCCTGTCTTGTCACAGCCACATTAATTTACGAATTAGCCTATGAAAAGTCTACCTTTTTGCACGGATTTGAAAATGTAAAGATGTTTTTCTCTTTACTGTAGGGACAGTATGCATCAGGGTCACTGAATGGATACCCTCTGTGGAAGAATGCTGTGATACTGACCCCAAAGGCTGGCTGGGCTGCCATAGGAACACGCTCATTTGAACTGGCCCAGTTTGATAACTTTGCTTTGGTGGCTGAGTGATGAATTAACTTTAAATCATGATTTACACTATGCTGAATGTCCTGATTCATTTATGGACTTGATTAGTACTTTACAGCCGATAGCTTCAAGCATAATAATGATGTTGTGTGTATAATTTTGGGCGATGTATTGACAGAAATGGGTTATAGTATTTAATTACCATGTAATTATGCATCACTGTGTTTTTTGTTGGAATGATCCTGTCATATCAAACCTCAGTCCTGAACAGAAATTAATGTCTTTCTACAGCTCACAGCCAACAAAACACTGGTTTAAGACCTTTCTTTGAAGAGATGCCAAGACTTCAAGATAAGGCTGGAATTGTTTTGGGGCATAACTTGTAGTGAATCGTGTGTTTGTAGCACATCAGAATCCATCACACTTGTACAGGATGTGCCTTATAGCCTGGTGTTAGAATCGAATGACCATATTAGTATTTGGTGTTAGCCGTGTAGTTGGCTTGTCACTACCATAGGAGCATCCCTCAGTTTCCTCAATGGGCTCCACCCCTCATTTGTTGCATCTGTTTTCAAAACAGCTAAGTTTCAACACACCACGCTTCTCGGAAATAATACTTAATGTCTTGGTGGTTGCCTCCATCTCCATCTTTTTATATACAGTGTATGTGGAGGAAAAAATATATCATATGGCACTGAATCCTGGAACTTTGTTTGATGTGATTGTAAATGATTTTATTGTTTGACTTTATATTGTCTTAACTGCTTTGAATAAATCAAATAGAAAGCCAACCACGAGTGTAGTGTAATCCGTGACTCCCCATTAATCATGTCTGCTCCCTACTCCCATATAGCTAAGACGGCAACACAAGCACTACATTTTAATTTACATTAATTAAAATCAACTAAATTTAGGGTTACTTTCAAGTTACTCTGCAGCTATTTTCATTGAAGAACCTTACACACACAGAACAAGATGGAAAAAAAGTAGCAACAGGTGCCTCTGTTTTCTTGCAGTTTGCATAAGGCTTCATGACACAACAATAAACAAGGCAGCGTTCCCCACTAAAACGTATAATAATATTAAGAAAGCTCAGAAGCTGTTAAAAATCGTGGGATTAAAGTCAAGGATTTAGGTTTAGGTTAAGCTCCATGGGCGTAAACGAAGTTTTATTTTTTATTTGGGGTGGGCAATTTAAGGTATAAGGTTTCAAACCTATATTCAGACGTAGACAGCATATTGAGTGGGTTGGTCAGCACGTACCACATTGCATCTGGCAGATCTGCCCTTTATACTAGTAAATGGACGAACTTTATAAATTGCCTTTCTACAAAGGTATTGCTCATCATTCACACATCACTAATAACTAATAATAACTAATAACTCCAATTTCCTTGGCAGCACCTGGAAATTGGAGTTATGGCAGGCTGCACAATTTCCCCTCTGGCATTTATCATGGCAATGGAGTTGGTTATGCAGGCATCCCAGTGGGTAGTGGGATGTGAGAGACTCAAGAGTGGCCTTCGTCTTCTACCCATTAGGGCCTACATGGATGACATGACCAGCATTACAACAACAAAACCATGTACTAGGCGATTGCTACAGAAGCTCCAGGAAAACATAGAATGGGCAAAAATGGAGTTTAAGCCAAGTAAATCTTGCAGTATCTCCATCATAAAAGGAAAACTGACAGCCTAGCAATTCTATATCAGTGGAGAACCAATTCCAGCAGTCTTAGAGAAGCCCATAAAGAGCCTGGGATGGTGGTATAATGCAGACCTCAATGATACGTGGCAACTAGAACAACTAAGGCAGATCTTGGCTGATGACCTCAAGCAGATTAACAACACTGCACTCCCAGGGAAACTGAAGCTCTGGTGCTTCCAGTTTGGGTTATTACCCAGACTACTGTGGCCGCTGACAATGTACGAGGTCTCACTCAATCATGCCAATCAACTAGAGAGGCTAGTGAGCTCCTACATTAAGAAGTGGCTCGGACTTCCCAAATGCCTCAGCAGCGTTGGACTCTACAGCGACGGGATACTGTCATTGCCTATCCCTAGCCTGGTTGAGGAGATTAAATGTGCAAAAGTAAGGCTTGAGATGTCACTCACGGGCTCCCGGGACCCCATAGTGAGAGGCACTGCTCCCACCCTAGCAACGGGGAGGAGGTGGACCGCAGCCACATCTGTGCTACAGGCGAAATCCGCTCTTCGGCACTGTGATGTGGTCACGTCCAACAGGGTAGAGGAGGATTTGGCCTTGGCGCAGTAACACCTCGGTGGCAACAGGCATCTGTAACTGATGGTGGAGGAGGTGCGTCGACAGGAGGAAACAGCCAGACATGCCAGAGCCATCGCACTGGCCAAGCAGGGTCGCTGGATGAATTGGGAGAGTATGGAAAAGAGGAAACTCTCATGGAGTGAAATCTGGGGCATGGAGTCTAATAGACTAAGTTTCATCATCTGAGCGACATACGATGTGCTACCTTCCCTAATAAATCTGCAGCTGTGGTTTGGAAAGGACCCATCCTGTCCCCTGTGTACAGTCCCAGCAACACTCAAGCACATCTTGGTTGGTTGTAGGACTAGCCTTACTCAGGGCAGATACACATGGGGACACAACCAGGTTCTCAGTTGTTTAGCCGAGAAAGTTGAGTGCAAAAGAAAATCCATCATCGCTCAACCTTTCACGAACCAAGAGCAGCATCAGTTTTCATCAACATTTGTCCAGGAAGGAGACAAGCCGAGGACAAGCCCCTCAACCCCAGACCTGGGCCCGCTGAAGGTTGCCAGGGATTGGCAGATGCAAGTGTACTTGGATCAGAGGCTAATTTTTCCCACAGAGATCGTAACAACAACTCTGTGACCAGACCTCGTCCTCTGGTCTAACTCTCGAAAACTTGCGTACGTCACTTGGGCAAAATGGCAAAAAGGCGCCGGTGAGGTCTGCTGCAGTGCTGGATGCTCTGCCCCAACTTCTCCACTTTTTGCGGTTTTTCGTCACTTTTTGCTATATCTGCCATAATCTTGCATGGGCATCATGCAAGACACACAAATTCGCTACAGTAGAGACACTCTGGTTTCTATTGGTCTACAATACACGAACATTTCACCATGTTTAACTCCAGACCCAACCTGGCCAAAGGAGATCCTGAGAGAGAACAAAGGACGCGACCCTAAGCGACGGCCTCGAGGGAAACGAACCGGCATCAGGAACAGGCTACGGGCTCGTGCACACCGCGCACCCATGCCCAGTATCCTGCTAGCCAATGTTCAATCCATCGAGAACAAGCTTGATGACCTCAGAGCCAGAATCAAGTTCCAGAGAGACATTTGGGACTGCAACCTCCTCTGCTTCACCGAGACTTGGCTGAACCCAGCGATACCAGACCACGCCGTGCAGCCGGCGGGGTTCTTTTCGGTTTACCGCATGGACAGGACAATGGAGTCGGGGAAGAAAAGAGGTGGTTGAGTGTGTTTGATGGTGAACAACAGATGGTGCGACAGCACAAACATCTCCCCACTCACACGCTCTTGCTCGCCCAATGTGGAACTTTTGATCATTAAATGTCGCCCTTTCTATCTCCCTCGGGAATTCACTGCGGTCATTGGCTGCACTGTTTACATTCCGCCTGTTAGTGGAAAATGATTCTATGTTTCTTTACCTTCTTTTAAATGTACAAAGATGCCTTTTCTCTGCCCTTTGTCTATGGTTAGATTAGTTTAGAATTATCCTTTTAGACTTTCCCAGCGAAGACATATTGTTTTGGGACATATTGTTTTAGATTGTTTTATCTCTCACAGCTTTCTCCCAGCTCTCTGCTGACGAGACTAGCGCCACATATGGAGTTGTTTATTTTATCTGTTTATTATTTTCTTATCCTGTTCTCACTGTCTTTCCTATAAAAAGTGCCAAGCCTCTGTTCACGATGTGAGTTGTTCTTTGCAGCTCACCCGTGCGCACGTTAAAGCATAAAAAGTAACGTTGTCTCATTGTGTCTTTATTTCTCCAGGGTTTTTTACAGAGTTTTCTCCCAACATTTCTTGGTCCTTCGGAGCCGGAGCGCCTCCATCATGTCCCATCTCCGTGACCAGTCCACGTTGTTCGCCTGTCGACAGCTCACACACCAGGTGTGTGATAAAAGACCAAGAGCGTTAAATTCGGGTCTTGGCCAACGTCTTAGCAAGTGACCCACGGTGGTGGGGCCCGATCGAGGTGGACCAGACCCGGCGACACTGACCAGGTAGATACAGACACACTGACATAATCTTGCGTAAAAACGTATTTTAAATTCAGGGAATTTAAAATAGCGGAAGTAGCTCGTCGACTGGTAGCTTGGAGCTCGTCGACTGGAAGCTCCCCACTTCTGTGGGTTAGGTTTGGAGCTCTGGGTAGCTCCCCCAGCTGGGTCTAGACAGGGTCTAGGGAATAAGTAGCTCGTCTACAGAAAGACTGGCAGCTCCCCTTATAAGGGTTCCGGTCGCGCGAATAGGTGTGAATGTGAGCGTGTATTGTTTTAATTAACGGAGCAAGCTGAATTTTCACGGTCCAATAAGAGACTGAGCTGCTCCTACTGTGTTTTTCTTTTACTGCTATTCACTGACGTGCTGGTGAGTTGAGAGAACGGTCGAGTTCCGTCTCGTAAAGTTCACACCGCTTTCGGAACTAGTCCGAAAGTCGAAGGGCGTGTGAGCAACCACTCTCGTCTCTAATACCAGCGAAGGTGATAGCAGCTGTATCGTGTATACATTACTTAAACAAAAATAAGTAAATACACAAATAAGATGGGTAATCAAGCAAGTGAAATTAAAACTCACTCCTGCTGACGAGCAGTGGTGAGAAAAGAAAAGTCCAGGGGCCGGACAAAACAATGTCTGTAAATTGAGAAATTTAAGAAAACAAAATATAAACAGTCAGAAGAATAGAACTCAACTGCCAGTTTAGTAAAACCAGAAGATGAGACACTGTGCAGTGCCCACAATCCTTTTAGTAAACCAACACTCATTCCTGCAGCCGCATCTGCAGCAACACCCATATCAGGAAGAACATAATAATCCCTTATTAAGTGAAAACTAGAGATCAAAGTAGTTTGAAGTAGTTTAACAGGGTTGAAAACAGACCCCACTGAGTAGATATAAATATAAAAAGTACGAAATAAAGATAAACAAAGGGAAAATTACAGTAGAAATTATCTTTAGAGTATTTGAAATTAATAATAGCAAGGATAACAACCTGTAAAGTGATATTATCAATGAAACACAGTTGGCATGATGACCATGCCCACAATGTATAAAATGAATATAAAGCAAATAATTCACACGAAAATATTTTAATAACATAAATAAAATATATTAAGGCTGTGTCACTGATCAGCCAAGGACAGTGTGTGAAAAGGTAACTGTCTCCACCTTGGGAAAAGGATGATACTGCAGGTCATCTGAAGCCCTTGATGGATACAAAATAAAATATAAATAATATATTATAATAGAACTGCCTGGTCCGCCATGCAACAGAGAGAACAAATGTGACCGCAGATTGGATGAATTCTAAATGATCTGTTTGCTGAATAAGATGATCCTAACTAACAAATTGGCTCAGTAGTAGTATAGTGGTACACACTGATAAAATATTATAATATGCTATTGCTGTTATATAAGACAAAGAGGATAATATTAACAATGACATAATATTAATATGAAGAGGCACCTTAGTCGGTTATGATGTGAGGTGGATAATTGTTAAACAGTAGTCTGCATCAAGCTTAAGGTTTGCTGAAACTCAGTGTAATGACATGTGAGATGAAGACAATACAGAGAATAACTAAACTAATGAAGTACATCGAGGCACTTGACCAGCTTGAAACCTATCACCCTAGAATGACACATTGCTGAGATATAGAGCACACCTATAATAACAACCAATAAGCAAAACCCTGTAGACAACAGCTAAAACTACAGGATTGAGAAGCTGAATTAAATATGTAGACACTGCTAAGCTGATGAGCATGTTCCACATTTTCTTTTTTGTTTCTTTTAGAGCAGAAGCTGCTGTAACACACCCAAAGAAAGACTCTAGGTCTGACCAATCGTCTCAGTCGTGGGCAAAAAGATGACAGTCAATAAAATTCTAAAAGATAATTTATTGACGAAAAATATATCAAGAGATAAAAGATAAAACAGTCCAGTGTCCCACTTATGAATTGTATAAAAACACACAGTCCCAAGGCCAGAGCCAGCTATGCCACACGGCCAAGTTACACTCCACATGTTGCCTTTAACAGGGTTAGAAGTTGTCCTTGGAGACCCACCACCCTGCAAGCATATAGTCAGTGGTCACTCAAGCCTCTGCAACTCTGCTGCCTTTAGGCTGTGGCATATAATAGGCCCTGGACTGCACAGAGAGACAAAACGACACACTTAATATAAAATTCATAGCGCAAAACCCATCCATCCCAAACATATCTGATTTCATCACATTACATACCTGCACAGAGAGACAAAACGACACATCAGTGTTTGTAGTGTGGGCTATAAGTAGACCAGTGTATCAGTGCAATCAAGTACACCTGCCTCTAATTAGTCCAACCCCATTCCAGCCATTGGCTCACCAAAAATGTGACACACACAAAACCACTCCCAACCCAGTGCAACTTCACACAATAATATGGAGCTGAATTAACACAGGCACATTAGTCTACCATGTTACAAGCTGCATGCTATTAAAAGCCAACATATGCAGACTTCTGCCTTGTTCGGGTGGCAGCATTTTTCTTTTTTCTTTTGTGTCCTGACACGTTTATGTTTTTGTTTTTTGTTTGATTATTTTGTTGGTTTTGGAAACAAATTTAAACGAACTTGTGACAATACTTGAGAGTCACAGTGACACATAGTGATTAGGCATATGATTGAAAAATGCCTAGGTTTAGAGCTGTGAGCTATGCAAAGTTATATATATATATTTATATGTATAAATGGGAAACAACCCTAATTTGAAAGTTTGAAATGTGTGAGATCCATGATTTGTTTGAAAAACTAGAAATTATTTAAAACTGCCTTAAGTGAAAATGTAGTGTTGCATCTATTCTCCCAAACCAAGACAAAAAAAGAAGAAGCATTCTGTAACTTAAAAATAAGGCTGAAGTGTTGACAATAGACTAAAACAATAATCCGCAGGTGGCTATCAGGAACAGAGAGGCGAGCAAAGTCACAAACACCAAGGCTGCAGACAGCCACGCAGAAACAGCAGATAACATAGAGACAACGCCTGCTAGAACCGTGGAGAGGAAGCTCACTTCACACGAGATTGTAGGAGGAGGCCACAGAGAAATAATGCAAAACAGTTTTGGGGCAGCCACTTAAGAACTTATTTGACCTTACAGCACAGGCCGAAATTGTGTAGGTTACGCAGTAACCACAGATAGTAAAATAATAGAAGCAAAACCACTTTCTTCTTCATGTTCTGCACAGAGCGCTGAGCTGATAGCTGTGATTCGCACATGTGAAATACACAAAGATAAACAAATAAACATTTATACAGACAGCCAGTATGTTTTCTCTGCTGTGCATCATTTCGCAAAACTTTGGCAAAACAGGGGAATGATTACATCAACCGGAAAGCCGGTTCAGCATGCCAGCCTGCTACAACGCCTACTGACTGTAATACATTTACCACAACAACTCGCATTGTGTAAATGTGCAGCACACAAAACTGATGGCTCTTTCATAACTACAGGCAATAACTTTGCTGACAGAGCAGCAAAACAGGCGGCGCAAACGACAAACATCACATTGATGGCAGTAAACACGCATCAGTTTCCACTGGATGTGTTGAAAAATGAACAAAAAGCAGCAAGCACAGCCGAGCAGGCAAAATGGCTAAAACATGGTGCAGTTCTGACAAACAACTTAATGATGCGTTATGGTAAGCCAGTGTTGCCAAAATCCCTCCACAAAACGGCCGCATTTGTCAACGGGGGGACTGACCAGTATTGTCAACTCTCATTTCTACACTGTAAATTCTACACTGTAAATTTTGAAACATCAGCAAAACAATTTGTCAGAACGTGCATGACGTGTCAAAACAATCCACATGGACTTTATTGAGCTAAATGAATGCCAAGGGTAAAAATACGCCCTAGTGGTTATAGATGTATTCTCAAAGTGGCCAGAAATCTACCCAGTGAAAAAGGCAGATACAATTTCAGTAGCAAAATGTATGTCTAAGTTGTAGGAAAATAAAGAGATGATTGTAAATAACGAAGAATGTAATGATGTCTATCAAGTGTCTTGCAGATTACAGCCCGGTGACTGGGTTCTGATCAAGGTGCTCCAAAGGAAAAACTGGAGCGCAACCAGGTGGGAGGGACCACATCAGGTTCTCCTCACCACGCCCACCGCTTGCAAAATAGCGGAACGACCATCTTGGATCCATCAGAGCCATTGCAGGCCAGTAAGTGAAGCCATCTAAACTCAGCCGACACAGGCTCGCCCAATTGTCGTGATCTCGCCCGGTGGAGGGAACAGCCTTTCTGGCCGGGGGGTCTACTCACGACAGGAGGGTGTGTCCTGTTGTCATGAGGTGGTGGCTCCTAATAACTGCAGCGGCCCTGACCCTGGCCGGGCTCCTCATCTTTGCTTCCGTGAGGGACAACAAGTCACGCTATATGAAGAAAAGACAGACACTGTATGACAAAGGAAAGTACACCAAGTTTCCCCATGGTTACGCCACTAATTTCTGGTGGCAGTTTATGAACACTACAGCTCACTTGAATAATAAAACTGACTGCTATGCATGTACCCATATGCCCCTATCCTCGCAGACGTCTGGCCTGTGGCCGTACAGCATACCTGAAGATCACAGTTGGTGCCTGTTGGGCCTGGCAACACATCCAGGCTACGGTACTCTTTGGTCCAAGGCCAACTACAGCATCCCAGCAAAAGCAACCTGGAGGTCATCATCACCCACAAATGTGAACTGTTCCGGACAGACCTACCTACTGACCTGGCCCCAAGTCTCAGACCCACTGCCTGATGTAATTCTACTGAACAAGCTGAACGCAGCGCAACTGCCAGTATGTGTGATGAACAATGGATCGCGGGCAGTGGGGGAGCTGCCTACTCACCTATCTACCGGATGCCACTACAAACAAAGACTCAGTACCAGACAGGATGTGCACGGACGGCACCAAGCAGTAAAGGAACCAGAGTTTCGCATCTGAGGAGGAGTGAAATTCTTACAGAGCTTGATCCCCGGCATTGGAGCTGCCGAGGTGCGGGATCATGTGGAGGTCAACCGATATGCTCTGCTACGAAACATCAACTTTGACAAAGACCCTGGGACCGGCTTTAGCAGGAGAACAGAAGGCCATCAGAACGATGGTGCTGCAGAACAGACTGACTCTAGACCTGCTAACAGCATCACAAGGAGGAGTTTGCAAGCTGATTGGGGAGACATGTTGCACGTTTATCCCTGATGGATACGAAGCTGGAGGAGACATTTATGAAGCTTTGCAGAATTTGACCATTCTGCAGAAATATGTCACTGACCACACATCTGGAGCAGCTACACCGCCATGTCTAAGAGTAATGATTTCAAAGATGATAACAACTACAATGACTGCTTATGTTGCCGTGCCTAAAGAAGAACAGCATCCCGTTGCAATTCTGTTAGAGAAGAACTTGTAATAGCTGCTAATAAATGACGTGGTGATTTAAAAAATGACTTGTCAAGTGATCATGCACTGATTAACACATTAGTAGTTATGCAGGTACAACATAAAGTTTATATTCTTTTCTTTTTATCCTTTTATTTTTTGTAGTTTTAGTTTTATTGTTTTCTCTTGATTATTCCTGTTGTTATTTCATTTACTATGCTTTTCTTTGTTCTTTTATTATCTTTTTATTTGTTTTATTCTTTAGACCACATGATTTACATTTCTGCTATGTTGACATTTTGACCATTAAAAAATTGCTAAAGATACTTAATAAACAACCTTCACAGACAATTGTTGTATACATTTAAAATAAGTTAAAACAGGAGGGAATGTTAGTGGAAAATGATTCTATGTTTCTTTACCTTCTTTTAAATGTACAAAGATGCCTTTTCTCTGCCCTTTGTCTATGGTTAGATTAGTTTAGAATTATCCTTTTAGACTTTCCCAGCGAAGACATATTGTTTTGGGACATATTGTTTTAGATTGTTTTATCTCTCACAGCTTTCTCCCAGCTCTCTGCTGACGAGACTAGCGCCACATATGGAGTTGTTTATTTTATCTGTTTATTATTTTCTTATCCTGTTCTCACTTTCTTTCCTATAAAAAGTGCCAAGCCTCTGTTCACGATGTGAGTTGTTCTTTGCAGCTCACCCGTGCGCACGTTAAAGCATAAAAAGTAACGTTGTCTCATTGTGTCTTTATTTCTCCTGGGTTTTTTACAGAGTTTTCTCCCAACACCGCCTCACGCGGACTCGGACACTGCCTTATGTGAGCTGCATGAGGCTCTCACACATCAACAAACACTTCACCAAGATGCTGCACTCAGTGTTATGGGAGATTTTAACAGAGTGAATCTCAAACGGACATTTCACAACCTTCACCAGCACATCAACTGCCCCACCCGGGGCACAAGGACATTAGACCACTGCTACACCCCGTTCAAGAACTGTTACAAGGCTCAGCCCCTGCCGGCATTTGGAAAATCGGACCATGCCGCCATCTTCCTCATGCCTGCTTACAAACAAAGGCTAAAGCAGCAACCACCAATCAGGAGGGAGGTTGCTCGCTGGATGGACCAATCAGTGGCCGCGCTGCAGGACGCACTGGATGACGCACTGGATGACGCAGACTGGGACATGTTTCGGCACAGCTCTGATGACATCAACATGTTTACGGAAGCGGTTGTGGGATTTATCGGGAAACTAGCGGACGACACAGCAGAAAGAACTATTATCGGAATGTTTCCCAACCAGAAGCCGTGGGTGGATAAAAACATCCGCGACGCTCTGAGATCACGCACCGCTGGCTACAATGAAGAGCTCGTCTCCGGTAATATGGACCTTATACAAGGCTGCGTCCTACAACGTGCGCAGTGCGGTCAGAAAGGCAAAGCGGAGCTACGGGGAAAAACTAGAGTCACAGCTACGACAGTGCAACTCTAGGAGCCTGTGGAAAGGACTGCGGACTATAAACGACCAGCTTCTTCAATGATGAATGCCGATGCTTCACTGGCTGATGAGCTGAACATGTTTTATGCTCGCTTTGACGCCGCAGCAATTAAAACAACAAACGGCTGCGCACGCTCGGAGTGCACCAGTGAAGAAAATGCATTTATCATCACAGAGCATGCTGTGAGGAACACCTTCAGGAGGGTGAACACCAGGAAGGCAGCAGGACCAGATGCAATCCCTGGCCGGGTCCTGAGAGCCTGCACTGACCAGCTAGCACCGGTGTTCAGGGAGATCTTCAACCTTTCCCTGGCCCAAGCAGTGGTTCCCACGTGCTTCAAACAGTCCATTATTGTTCCTGTTCCAAAGAAACAACAGCCCGCTTGCCACAATGATTACCGTCCAGTAGCACTGAATTCAATTGTGATGAAGTGTTTTGAAAGACTGATGAGAGATCACATCACTTCTTCACTTCCTGCTACCATCGACTCACTTCAGTTTGCTTACCGGACTAATCGTTCCACAGACGATGCCATATCTCACCTGCTCCACACATCCCTGAGTCACCTGGACACTGGCAGAGGGAATTATGTTAGGATGCTGTTCGTGGACTATAGTTCAGCATTCAACACAATAATTCCCTCTAAGCTTTTCACCAAGTTGACGGATCTAGGACTCAGCTCATCACTGTGTCAGTGGATCCTCAACTTCCTCACAGACAGACCCCAATCAGTGAGGGTTGGAAAACAAGTCTCCCCCTCCATCTCACTCAGCACTGGAGTGCCTCAGGGCTGTGTTTTAAGCCCCCTGCTGTGCTCACTGTACACTTATGACTGTGTAGCCACATCAGACACCACCTCCATTGTCAAGTTTGCTGACAACACTGTTGTTGTGGGCCTGATCTCCAACAACATCGAGACGGCCTACCTGGAGGAGATTAGGAACCTGGAGAACTGGTGCCAGGAGAATAACCTCCTCCTAAACATCAGCAAGACTAAGGAGCTGATCGTGGACTTCACTACAAAGCAGGCGAGGAATTACAATCCCGTCATCATCAGTGGCACGCCAGTGGAGAGAGTGGACAATTTCCAATACCTGGGTGTCCACATCACTCAGGACCTGTCATGGTCCTGTCACATCAACACCCTGGTTAAGAAAGCCCGTCAGCGTCTCTTCTTCCTCAGACGACTTAGAGACTTCCATCTGCCACTGAAGGTGCTCAAGAACTTTTACTCCTGCACCATCGAGAGCGTCCTGACGGCAAACATCTGCACCTGGTTCGGGAACAGCACCAAGCACGACAGACGAGATCTGCAAAGAGTGGTGCACTCGGCCGAACGCATCATTCAATCAGAGCTCCCTGACCTGCTGTCCATCTACACCAAGCGGTGCAAGACCAAAGCTAGGAAGATTATGAGATTATAGATTATAAATTGTAAATACTGTAAAACTTTTTTCTGTCATTTAATGGTCGGGCATTGCACAGCTACAATCATTTCACCCCCATGTCATACTGTGTATGGTTGTGTGTGTGTGACAAATAGAATTTGAATTTGGGCAGCTAACGCAGTCAGCTAACCATGAGAGAAAATAAATATTCCGCTCTTCTTTGGGAAGAGAGATATTAACTCCTGTGAGCACCACTTGATGGAAAGGGTTAGGAATGTATGACTGAATTAAATGATCTGATTTGTATTTTTTGAATTGAATTAAAATCTTAAAAGTTTTGAAGTTAAACACTTGGGATGTCTCAGAACAGAAGTGTTAAATAACACGTTGTTACTGTGTGCTTCATAAAGAGAAGGACTGCTGCCAACTGAAACTATGTTGCAGGCATCCTTCTATGCTTGCTTCCTCCCGATGCATTCGGCGGGTCAACTGGACCAGTGCAGAGATGCTGCAGGACCAGATGCTGCTGTCTACACCGGCCCCTGTTGCTTGCCATGTTTTTTTTTTTGCTATGCTTGCTCCCTCCCGATGCATTCAGCGGGTCAACTGGACCAGCACAGAGATGCTGCAGGACCAGATGCTGCTGTCTACACCGGCCTCTGTTACTTGCCATGGTTTTTTTTGTTTTTTTTTAAATGGCGTAAAAATGTGAAGACCCATGTGCTTTTTGTGCTGAGCAGTTTTTGTTTTCTGTACTCAAACTGATCTCCTACCAGTCTGGGTAGAGTTCTTTTTTTCCTCCTCCTCTCCCCTATTGTTTCATTGTTTATTTTTCTAAAAGTTACCTGTCTCCCCAATGTTGATGTTTGTGTGTATGGTTGGATGATACACGTTCAAAGCAACAAAAGACAATATCAAACACAACTCCACTCTACTTAAATATTGTCTAATTAACTGTCTGAAACTGTTGTACTGGCTGGACTACAATGTGGGATGGAAGAGGCTGAAAGAGGTATTCTGCAGGGCAGACATACTGGAGAACATTTTCACATCTTGGCTCATGTGATTAGGTAGCAGATCATTATTGTCCCTCTTTCGGGGGATACTCCCATAGGGATTAAATCTGGGACTCTCCACCACTTGAACCTAGAACCATACACGGTCAACTATTTTAAAACAGCCAAGGTGGTTCGAGATTATTGTTTTTGAATCATACTTAACACTTAACATAAATACTGTAGGTAGCAGAAATCTCAATGTTCAGGAATGATAAAATAATGTGATTGTATGTCAGCAAACTAAAAAATAGCAAGTTGGCACAAGTTGTTTCACAATTTAGAGCTAAGAACAACCTGATATTTCCTGAGTGAGTTGTCCCACTGACAAACATTTCAAGTTCCACCGAGTACGCACTATGAATAAGCTGGTCTAACTTAGCAGTCTTTAGTACACTATGCTTAGGTTTTCTAAGGCAATTTCTTTGTTTCTGTCTTTCTGCCCTCATTAGTTCGATGTCTGGATCAAACTGCCTCAGCCTACAGTGTGTGTATGTGTGTGTGTGTCTGTATTGCCTCTTTATCCTGGTCTGTTGTGTCTGGTATTCATTCATCCTCAGTTTCTACCTGCCGGGGAACAGCTAGCGGGGACTACGCTACCTTCGGCTGCACCAGTTACAGTGGCCTGGCTAGCTACAGGTGAATCAAGGGTGCGAAGCCTTCAGAGCTGCAAATTTGTAACCAGTAGGTATACTTGTAACAAATGTTACAAGTATACCTACTGTTACAGGAGGCCGAGGAGTAATTAAACATCGGACACAATGAGCAGGGAAATGCAGGAGGGACAGGTGAAGAGGCCATGCTGCTAGCGAGTTGGCTACGAGCTAAGCTAGCGAAACAGTAAAGACAGTGAGTGTAGCAGGGAAATGCAGGAGGGACAGGTGAAGAGGCCATGCTGCTAGCGAGTTGGCTACGAGCTAAGCTAGCGAAACAGTAAAGACACAGAGAGTGTAGCACGTAAAGATTATACTATGAAAAAAAGAAGGTATCTAAAAGCTTTTTAATTAAATTGCTACGCAGATAAGCTACCCAAAAACACCACTGTGTGTTTGTGCATGAACAGGAAGTGATACTCTACCACAGAGAGAGCAAACACCAAGTGACAGCGCCACCAATTTGCTTTAGCTACCTCGTTTTTGCTTGGTTTCGCCAACTCGGTCATTTATGGTTTCTTATTTTAAGTTGCTGATGTCCCAAAAAAAAATCCCACTTTGTGCCCTTTGAGAGGACGAGGAGACATGGTTTATCTAGCCTGCACCTTTCAATAAAGGAAAAAAAACAGAATAACATGTTGACTGACATGTCAAGTTAAAAAGCTGGTTCAATTCAGGTTTTTGGTCCTTCCCACTCATGTGATGATGATGCGTGACATCACACACTAATCAGGAAATCAGCTCAGGTGCTTTGAATAAATTAACTAAAATCAGGCCAGTCTCAACAGCCTGTACTACTGTGTCAAGTGAGCGTTAGATAAACTTTCCTTTATCATGAGAAATCTGGGTTCATCAGTCTGAGCAGACTGTCAGCAGATTTACAGTGGGGCAAAAAAGTATTTAGTCAGCCACCGATTGTGCAAGTTCCCCCACCTAAAATGATGACAGAGGTCAGTAATTTGCACCAGAGGTACACTTCAACTGTGAGAGACAGAATGTGAAAAAAAAATCCATGAATTCACATGGTAGGATTTGTAAAGAATTTATTCGTAAATCAGGGTGGAAAATAAGTATTTGGTCAATAACAAAAATACAACTCAATACTTTGTAACATAACCTTTGTTGGCAATAACAGAGGTCAAACGTTTACTATAGGTCTTTACCAGGTTTGCACACACAGTAGCTGGTATTTTGGCCCATTCCTCCATGCAGATCTTCTCGAGAGCAGTGATGTTTTGGGGCTGTCACCGAGCAACACGGGCTTTCAACTCCCGCCACAGATTTTCTATGGGGTTGAGGTCTGGAGACTGGCTAGGCCACTCCAGGACTTTCAAATGCTTCTTACGGAGCCACTCCTTTGTTGCCCGGGCGGTGTGTTTTGGATCATTGTCATGTTGGAAGACCCAGCCTCGTTTCATCTTCAAAGTTCCCACTGATGGAAGGAGGTTTTGGCTCAAAATCTCACGATACATGGCCCCATTCATTCTGTCCTTAACACGGATCAGTCGTCCCGTCCCCTTGGCAGAAAAACAGCCCCATAGCATGATGTTTCCACCCCCATGCTTCACAGTAGGTATGGTGTTCTTGGGATGCAACTCAGTATTCTTCTTCCTCCAAACACGACGAGTTGAGTTTATACCAAAAAGTTCTACTTTGGTTTCATCTGACCACATGACATTCTCCCAATCCTCTGCTGTATCATCCATGTGCTCTCTGGCAAACTTCAGACGGGCCTGGACATGCACTGGCTTCAGCAGCGGAACACGTCTGGCACTGCGGGATTTGATTCCCTGCCGTTGTAGTGTGTTACTGATGGTGACCTTTGTTACTTTGGTCCCAGCTCTCTGCAGGTCATTCACCAGGTCCCCCCGTGTGGTTCTGGGATCTTTGCTCACCGTTCTCATGATCATTTTGACCCCACGGGATGAGATCTTGCGTGGAGCCCCAGATCGAGGGAGATTATCAGTGGTCTTGTATGTCTTCCATTTTCTGATGATTGCTCCCACAGTTAATTTTTTCACACCAAGCTGCTTGCCTATTGTAGATTCACTCTTCCCAGTCTGGTGCAGGTCTACAATACTTTTCCTGGTGTCCTTCGAAAGCTCTTTGGTCTTGGCCATGGCGGAGTTTGGAGTCTGACTGTTTGAGGCTGTGGACAGGTGTCTTTTATACAGATGATGAGTTCAAACAGGTGCCATTCATACAGGTAACGAGTGGGGGACAGAAAAGCTTCTTACAGAAGACGTTACAGGTCTGTGAGGGCCAGAGATTTTCCTTGTTTGAGGTGACCAAATACTTATTTTCCACCCTAATTTACCAATAAATTCTTTACAAATCCTACCATGTGAATTCATGGATATTTTTTTTTCACATTCTGTCTCTCACAGTTGAAGTGTACCTCTGGTGCAAATTACTGACCTCTGTCATCATTTTAAGTGGGGGAACTTGCACAATCGGTGGCTGACTAAATACTTTTTTGCCCCACTGTAGCTCCAACAAGTCAGCAGTGTGTTATTCACTACTGACGTTTCAACTTGTTGCTATGAATTAAACTGACGTTCTCATCATTCAAGCCTCCCAAAATTGACGGTCCTGCCTGTGTTGCTCGGGATAAAACATCCCATCGTACAAATACAGAAGAGTAGTTGAATTCAGTTTTATTTATATAGCGCTAAATCACCACAGAGAGAGTTTTATACTGTAACCCTAGAGTTATACAGAGGGAAGGAAAAACTTACCAGCTAGAGGTGGCGAGCGGGCCGCGAACATGCATGATAGTGGAAATTCTGAATAAGAGGATGTAGCGAACCGAATAACCAAGGAAGTCCAGAAGATCACCCTCTTTTACTTGATACTGATCAAGTAAGCAAAACTCTTGGCACAGAAACTGATTCTGACACACATGCTGTGTTCGAATTCGATGCTCATAAGGACACTACCTACCTACGTCACAAGGTAGTGTCCTTAGATGGACGGGTAGTCAGGAAGTGAGCAGCTGTGGACAGCCCCCTTTTTTTCTCCATAGAAACTTTATTGAACAAACAATGAGTATCTAACATAACAGATGGGCTGTGGACAGCCTCCTTGCCTTCAGCTCCGCCCTTACTTGTGTATTTCTCTGTTCGCTAGCGCCACAGCGCGAAAACTTCAAAATGGACCCAGAAATGTCGCTCCGTTGTTTGGACAATTTTAATTCTCAAGGAGCTAGAAAAACCTTATTGTCGTTGCCCGCATGACAATAAGGCTCATCAGATACAATCATATCCAGGTAAAATAATTTCCTTTAATCTACACGCATTTAGGAATTACTTAGCTAATTACATGGATAATTGAATTATTGCCGGTGTTGTGCCAAAAAGGTGTTCGCCTGGCACACCTGATTTCCAATGTTTCCGTGTGTAATATGTGTAATATCTTTCTGTATGTTGGTAAATAGACTCCGGTGAACGGGGTTTACTAAGGGGTTTTATATATACAATAATTACCTGTTGTTCAAGTATCTTTATAACTCTGGTTATAATGTAGGTACAATTGATACATTTGTTGCGCTGTCTGCTGTCCTTTTGGCCAGATTACTCTTAAAAAATAAATTTCCAATGTCAACAACATTGTTTTTGAACTGGATAAATAAATAAAAATAAATAAAAGTCATTGCCAAAAACTGATTGCAGCTTCTACCTTGTTACAGGAATGTTGCTGATGGCTCAGAGTGACTTGATATCATTAATGAGGGATGCATTTGACATATGTTTTCACGTATTATATTATAGACCAACAAGTTATTTATATATAGCAGGTTAAATACAAGCAATCAGTTTAGGGCAAAAAACAGAAATCAGTTTTTGGCAGACGATAATTTTTTGGCACAACATTGGTCATTCTTACACATATACTTTATCATATAAAATATATAAACTAAATATCTTTGGAAGCGTATAGAATCTAATCTTTTGTTTGTTTGTTTTCTACATATCACTTTATCAAACTGTTGTCTGCTACAGAGTTTCCGTGTTACACTGTGTGGTCGGAGGATGAGGAGGAGGTCTCCATTTCTCCACCGGTTCCTGTTCCCTCGTCTAGAAGGAAGCGACACCACCGTCACTCCTCTTCTCAGTCATCCGTCCAGCAACCTGCCTCCGCTGGAGGGTCCGAGGGGCCCGTCCAGCCTCCTGCCTCCGCTAGAGGGTCCGAGGGGCCCGTCCAGCCTCCTGTTCCCACTGGAGGGTCCGAGGGGCCCGTCCAGCCTCCTGTCTCTGCTGGAGGGTCCGAGGGGCCCGTTCAGCCTCCTGTCTCCGCTGGAGGGTCCGAGGGGCCCGTTCAGCCTCTTGCCTCGTCAGCTGGGGGTCCGGGAGGACCCAGCCAGCACATCCCAGTGTCTGCTGATGGTTCTGGCGAGGCCATTCAGCCACCACCGGCTCCACCGCCTGCAACCTCAACATCCACTCCGCCTGCAGCCTCTGCAGCTCCGCCTGGTCTGGCCTCTACAGCTCCGCCTGGTCCGGCCTCTGCAGCTCCGCCTGGTCTGGCCTCCGAGTGTTCAGCTTCGTCTGCGCCTGAGGTCCCCATGCCGTCTGGTCCTGCTCGTCCTGTCCGGCTGTTTTCCAGGCCAATGACCGGACGTCGTTGCCGTCATGGCCGGCCTCCTGACCTGCTCGGTCGCCGCCGGTGCCTCCCGCCCGGCCGGCCTCCTGGTCTGCTCCGTCGCCGCCGGTGCCTCCCACCTGCCCAGCCCCCTGGACTGTTTTCTGGGCTCTTGGGCCGTCAGTCTCCGGGCCGGCCCCCTGAACTTTGTGTGGACTGTTTTTTCCTGGCCGCCTGCGCCTGTCGTGAGCCTGTGTTTTGTTATGTTGCTTTCTGGGCTCCGTTGTTTGCACTTTTTTGTGGCAGCCACGAGTAAGCCACCCCTGCAAACCCTGTGGATGGACGATGCAGTGGACAGTGGGAGGAAGCATCCTAAAGCTCTCTTTGCAGACCACCCTGTGTGATTCTCCACTCGCCAACAAGAAAAGACAAACCGCAGGTCTCAGTTGCAGCACCCCATCCATGTCTGATCTTTCTCAGCAACACTGCCAGAGACTTCCTGTAATCTATTACAGTTGTAAAAGAAATGGTCCAGGAACAGGTCACTCAGGTTAATCCTGTGTGAACAACTGTAAATATTGTTTTTTCATCTTTACATACTGTGTATTTGAAATATTCTTGTTTAATTGTGTGGATGCCTGAATAGGCATCCACACTATTGAGATCCTGTTTCTCTTTATTCTTTATTCCACTATTTTATTCTAGTTGCTTCCGTACACTTTTTGGCACTTAACTACTCCCTCAGTTTTCAGCCGATTTTCTCCGTTCAAACTCTAAACTGTTCTGCTCTTTCTGCTAATGTGCGCTATGACTTTTGGTGTTTATTACTATTATACTTTTTAAAATATTACACTTTTTTCCTTTAATTTGTCCCATTGAAATGAATGGGAAACTTCCACAATTCTGCTAAAACTTTCTTGTCTTTGAAACTTAACTACTGCCTCATACTTTCACCTAGAAACTCCATTCAAACTTTAAAACGTTCTCAAATGACTGGGCTATTCCTGTGTGATTCAGCTTTTTCAGATCTTCTACCGTTTTCATCTTATCTCTCTTTAAGTCTTCAGTGGCAAAATTGTGATTTTTCAGAAAATACATGCGTTGCTATGGTTGCTATGCAATTAACTCAGAGGGGACAGTGAAACTGTGTGAATTTTCTCTTCATGTCCAAATAACTTCTTGCTACTTGCTCAATTTCCACTCAAGCCCCACAAATTATACATCAAAACGTAGGTATTTTTGCTGGCTTTCAGAAAATGTCACTATCATTGTTGTGGGACTCATAGATATTTTGCAAATCTCCTCAGAGTAACACAAAGTCAGAAAACTCTCCATATAAACTCAATGGAGAGTTTGTTCAGAATCACCGCTGGATTTCTCTAATGAGAGGCATTTTCAAATCGTCATATCTCCTTAACGAAGCGAAGTTAAGACATGAGGCTTGTCCCCGTATATCTTCAGACACTCCTGACGCTCACAATTCAAGAATTTCTTTCTCACCTATTACCGTTCTGAAATGAGTTAGACTTGTTTGAGGGTAGGAAATTTGTCCGTCGCTCAGATTTCATCAGATTTCAAATTCTGGAAATGAGGCACTTTTTTCTCTCATCATATCTTTTTGATGGATTTCCACAGAGCCCTGAAAATTTCCATGACTGTTCACCAAAGCCTGCTGTTTCTTATGGTGAAAGAATGATTTTGATGCTCCATATAGATTTAGAGTTACCAAAGGTTGTTTGAGAGCAAGTCAAGGCAGTTTTTGCTTCGCCTCTACTCAGTTACAGTGTATTACAAGTCATATATCTTTACTAATTTATATTTTATCTCTGAATTATGAAGACCTGAAGATTCCCCCATCTCTTCTGAACAAAACAATGTCTGAATGACCATTCTAGCCTCTACGGTTAGGAAATTATGGCCATTTGTTCGAGGGGAATCCTGAATGTCAGAAATACACTGAAGAAAACTCACACCTCTCTCTGTGTCTGTGTGTGTAAGGGCTGACTACAGCAGGTGCAGCTAATTTAACTGACCTACATATACCAAGCCCAGACTCTCCACAGCTCCTGTTCCCTTTACTGTCTGTGTATGTGTGTCTGTGTATCAATATTTCTCCTATGTTTAAGTATTACTCCTCAATCATAGTATTTCTGCTAAAGCAAAGTACTTCTACTACATCTTAGTACTTCTGCTAAATCATAGTATTTTTGAAAAATCATAGTATATTTGCCAAATCATGGTATTTGTGCAAAATCATGGTTTTGGGGCCAAATCATAATATTTCTGTTATTTTATAATATATGTGCTGAATATATTATATGTGCCAAATCATAGTATTTGTACTGAAACATAGTACTTCTGCCCAATCATATTATTTGTACTAAATGATAGTACTTGTGCCAAATCATAGTATTTGTGCCAAAGCATCGTATTTGTATGGAGTCAAAGTATTTCTTCTAAATCATAGTATTTCAATCAAATCTCAGTAGTTGTTGTTAAAACGCAGTATTATTGCAAAATCATAGTATTTGTACCCATTCATAGTATTTCTGCTAAATCATAGCATTTGTGCCAAATCATGGTATTTGTGCAAAAACATAGTATGTCTGCAAAACCATAGTATATCCCTTATGTTATAGTATTACTACTAAGGCATAGTATTTCTGCCAAATCATAGTATTTGTACTAAATCATAGTACTTGTGCCAAATCATAGTATTTGTTGCACATCATAGTATTGGAACCAAAACATAGTATTTGTCCCAAAGCATCGTATTTGTATGGAGTAATAGTATTTCTTCTAAATCATAGTATTTCAATCAAATCTCAGTAGTTGTGTTAAAATGCAGTATTATTGCCAAATCATAGTAGTTGTACCCAATCATAGTATTTTTGCCATGTCATTGTATTTGTGCCGAATCATGGTATTTTTGCCAAATCATGGTATTTGTGCCCAATTAATAATTCTGTTATGTTATAGTATTACTACTAAGTCGTAGAATATCTGTTATGTTATAGTGTATCTGCGGAATATAGTATGTGTGCCAAATCATAGTATTTATACCAAATCACAGTATTTGTGCTAAAACATAGTATTTCTGCCATATTGTGGTATTTGTGCAAGAACATTGAACTGTTATGTTATAGTATTACTACTAAGTCATAGTATTTCTGCGTTGTTATAGTATTTGTGCTAAAACGTAGTATCTCTGCCAAGTCATAGAATTACTGCAATTTCATATTTTTTTTTAGGAAATCTGTTATGTTATAGTATTACTACTAAGTCATAGTATTTCTGCCAAATCATAGTATTTGTGTGAATTTGTATACTGTAAATCACTGTATTATGTAGTGGCTTAGTAGGGGGCTAACTGTTTACTAAGTGCATCAGTGTAAATAGGTCATCTCTTGTGTTGGAGTGCCCTCTTGTGGCGCCTTTTGGGTAGTGCCTTAGTAAACGTGAACCCTGTAAGAAGTGGTATCAGACTGATTTGTAGTGGAGGAATTTGTTGCCAGTTTTCTTAATCTTTAATCTGTATGCATTTTGTAATGCATACCCTGTTCTTAATCATAGAAACCAGACCATATCACCTCTCCACATCCTCCTACTGTATGCCATACCTCCCTGTACCATAGGGCATTAAACTCCACCTGTGGCAATCTAATCCCTGGATGTCAGCCTCTCTTTCTGACCGAGGATAACAGTCTATGGCAGAAATACATACAAGTACACAGCCTGATGAAGCAGACAGAAGCAGTACCTCTGATTGGTTCAGCATTTTCACCTCTTATCAGCACAAATCTCAGCCTCTTCTGCTGTTTTCATTAGAATTTTAAGCTTTTCCACCTTTTTTCAGTTACGTGAGAACCAGTTTGGCTCAGTGAGTAGCTGAAAAATATCAGCCTCTTCTGCTGTTTTAGCAGGATTTCAGAGTTCAGCTTTTTCACTTGTTTTAAGCACAAATTTCAGTTTCTTTACCTCATTTCACAACAAAGTTCTTCCTCTTCACCTCTTTTCTGCTAATTTGAGCTGCTGCTCCACAGTGCACATTTTCCCTCTCATCATATCTTTGCTTGAGACCAGAACTCATTTGGCTCAGAGGGTAGGGCAGCTGCCGTGAGACCCGGTGGCAGAGGTTCGAATCCTACCTGTGACAGCTGCTACACATGTTCACTGCTTGCATTCACTCTGCCTTCTTGACACTCTCCAGTGTGTCATTACACATACAGCCGTCTTCAGCAAGCACTTCTTTTCAACTCATCTTTTTGCTTATTTACCTCTTTTCAGCAGAAATTATTCCTCTTCACCTCTTTTCTGCTAATTATAGCTCCTGCTCCACAGTGCACTCAGCCTCTTCTGCTGTTTTCATTAGAATTTTAAGCTTTTCCACCTTTTTTCAGTTACGTGAGAACCAGTTTGGCTCAGTGAGTAGCTGAAAAATATCAGCCTCTACTGCTGTTTTAGCAGGATTTCAGAGTTCAGCTTTTTCACTTGTTTTAAGCACAAATTTCAGTTTCTTTACCTCATTTCACAACAAAGTTCTTCCTCTTCACCTCTTTTCTGCTAATTTGAGCTTCTGCTCCACAGTGCACATTTTCTCTCTCATCATATCTTTGCTTGTGACCAGAACTCATTTGGCTCAGAGTGTAGGGCAGCTGCTGTGAGACCCGGTGGCAGAGGTTCGAATCCTACCTGTGACAGCTGCTACACATGTTCACTGCTTGCATGCGCTCTGCTTTCTTGACACTCTCCAGTGTGTCATTACACATACAGCCATCTTCAGGAAGCACTTCTGCTTCTACACCTCTTTTCAACTCATCTTTTTGCTTCTTTACCTCTTTTCAGCAGAACTTCTTCTTCACCTCTTTTCTGCCAAATGTTTAGCCTTTTCACCTCTTATTAGCACAATTCTAAGCAGCTTCTGCTAATTTCACCAGAATTGTCAGTCTCTCCACCTCTTCTTTGTAAGAATGAGTTTGGTCCAGTGAGGTGAGTCGCTGCCTTTAGATCAGAAGGGCACAGGTTCGAATCCTGCTCAGGGCAACCTTTTTTTTTTTTTTTTGGTTTTCAACTTTTTCAGCAGAAATCTTCAGCGTTAAGGCATCCACACAGCATTTTCGCAGGAAATGCAAATTTTTCTAGTTGTTATTGTTATTTACTTTATTGCTATCAAATAAATATCCATGTAATATTGTTCCAAGTTAGCATTATGTTCATACATGTTAAAAATGCCTGTAAATCAAATTGAGTTCAGTGACAATTACTGTTTGTTTTAATCAATTTATTAATAACATAAAACCTTTAAACTAATGCAACACATATAACAATGTAAAAAAAAATATTCAAATGAATAATTTTCTCAATACATAACTTATTTTAGAACTAATCTTTCTAGAAGTAAAAAACAGTCTGTCCATCCTCTCCCTGCTCTCCTCTCCTCAGCCTCAGCCTCTCTTTGCTGCCTCATGTCCTCTCTGATGAGGTATAGCAGCTCATCATCCCTGTCTCTTTTCCTCTTTCTCCCTGTTGTAGGGAGCTTCGTCAGCTTCGTCATCGCTGTGGTTTTGGTCACCCACTGCTGTGCTTGGCCCTGGATTGTCCTCAGGGAGAGAGGACATTAGGACAGGAGGCTTAATGGAAGGCATCTGTCCTATCACCTCATCCATGAGGGCAAGCCAGGTCCAAGTAGCAGCAGTGGGCTTCCCACTGACTCCCTCTCCTGAACCTGGATACTTGCAATCCTAAAGGCACAGGAAATCAAAAATGACAGTGGGCAAATAAAAACACCACAACAACTATTAGTAATTGCACATTTATTAACTTGTGTTCTTAAGAATTATCTTCTTGATAACACACATACGTACTTTGTATTTTTTTTTTTTAAGTTATCCCATTTCTTCTGGCCTCCAAGGGGGTGACTTTCCCCTGCAGGCCCATCTTCTCCAGAATTGTCCTGATCACACACAACAAATAAGAGAAGAAAGGAAACCATGGCAACTATGTTAATCCCTAAACCCAAAAGTTTTCACAGCAGAACACCAGAGGAATACTGTCTGGACATCACAGGTTCTGTACAGCAGCGGTCCATGAGTCGTTTGGTACCGGGCCATGAGAGTTGAGGCTCCGGGGTGAAATTTATGTTTTTCAGGGTTTTTATCATTAAGTCGGTCTCCCTTGTTGTAGTTGTGTGTCTTATTTTGAAAGAAATATTTACACATTACCATAGCGACCAGAGAGCATTAAGCGGAAGAGAGGGGGATGTTACTCTGGCTCATTTTCAGGAGGACGCTGCTACTAAAGTTACACAATTACACAGTACAGTCACATTTATTATTATATTTACAAAATACCACATTTTTTGTCTTGGTCGGATCATTTTATGTGGTTGTATTTATCCGCGACACCTTAAAGGCCACTCCGTGTCTGACATAAACCGGTCTGTGGCGCAAAAAAGGTTGGGGACCGCTGCTGTACAACACATATCTATGCAGATGCCCAAAGATTAACAATACAACTGCTATAACAATTTAAGTTTTGTACAACCAGATTTTCATATACTTACATTTGAAAGTGTTTTCCTCTCCCGCTTCGACCACCATCGTTATCAGAAACAAATCTCCTCTCCCCTACATCGGACCCATCCTTAAAATTCGGGGCGAAGTAGAATGCATTTGTCGCCACATTTTGAGTACTCTTTGAATTCGGACAGCCTTCGTCGCGTCTCTGTGACGTCATTGCCTCCAAATATGGCATTGGCGCATACATTCAGAATCAATACAAAATATCATTACATTTTTTTTGTTTGAAAAGGAGTAGGCAGAATTATTTGGCTCTACCCCCTCAAGTTTTACCTCTCACTCATTTAATTTTCTTTTAGTCTTAAATTAAACAAAGTGATTTCAATGTTGATTCAATAGAAGCACCTGATATTGAAACAATGTTTAGTCAATGTTTCCTTGCTATCTGGGTTTACACATACAATCTTTTTTACACACACACAAATGCTTTTTACACATACAAATCTTTTTTTACACACACAAAAATTCTTTTTACACATACAAATCCTGATTTACAAGTACAAAACTGATTTACAAGTACAAAATATTTATGACCACAATTTGAGCCCATATATCTCTGTTCAGGAATAATAGCTAGAGTGTAGGCTCCGAGAGGAGGGCCAGCATTTACATTACGAAAACACAACTGACTGCCTGAGGTGTTCTTCAGTAAACTGGACTACCCGACAGAAGGTCCCGAGGCCCCGCTGCACTTTTTCGGTAAGTTAAACATGTTTGTAAGCTAATCCGTAACCACCGTCCTTAGATCGGTCCTGAGACCTAGCTAGCTAAAATGAGCACTCGGCTGTCAGGGTTCGTTTAGCTAATCTGTACAGGTGAATGAATTTACCCTGACTGAAGAAATCAAGAGAAACGCCCCAGGTTGCTCAGTCACTAATTACCGTTATTGTACTTTTATTACAAGTGTTATACTGTAAAAGCAACAGGCTGCACTCTCCTTCAGCACATGTGTAAAGACAGTAACAGTTTTTTTTTTAAAGCTTGTACTTCAGTATCGCCTCATTAATCAGTAACTATGGATTAAAGTACTGTACTGTAATACTGAAAAAACCAAGACCAACTCTTTAAGGCTTTCCTGGAGAAATTGGAGGCTGCAGATGTCACCCATCACTATACTGTACCCAAAAGTGTAAAACATGACAATTCCTATTCCCACTAGGTGGCACTGTCACGACCTTTGGGAGAGATTGGACATTGTGTTTTTGAGTGACAGCAGATTACTGCTTTTTGGCGAGTGATTGAAACTCCACGTGCCGCCATAACTACCCCGTTTCCCTGAACGTAAAAATCTTCGCAATTTAATATCACAAAAGTCTTTAGATTCAGCACACTGGAGATCGCGTCAATCCGATGAAATCCCTTGGAGGAGTCCGTCATAGAACGGTGCCTGAAAAGAGGGGAAAATGTCGCCAAAATTACACATTAATTTCAAAATGGCTGACTTCCTGTTGGATTTGGGATATTGCTCCAAGAGACTTTTTTGTACATCTTGATATCTTCTATAAGCTTACCAGGTTTCAGACTCATACATAAAACACAGAGCAGGGGCTGTTGTTTTGAAATTTTGTAGGGGGCGCTGTGGAGCCATTTCACGCTATTCAATGAAAATGATCAGATAACAATAAAGCCTTCATCAAATTGGAGGTGTGGGCCAAATTTCAAGACTTTTTAAACTTTCCAAGCCACTCAAAAGCCACTTCATCTTTCATGGTGAACTGCATTGCCACCAGGGTGCGCCGTTCAGTTTAAAGTCACAATTTTCGCACTGAAGCATCATGAGGGACTGATGGTGATATTCACCGCTTTTGAGGTGTCTACGATGAACCTGTGAAAATCAGTACAACAAAGTGTAAGACATGACATTTCCTGTTGCCAATAGGTGGCGCTCTGCATATTACTGACAATGGGCACATCAATCTGTTCAGGGCTGGTCTGACATCACGCCTGTAAAGTCTGGTACTGATCAGACTGGATTTCATTGAGTTATACTAATTTGTTTCTTCATGGCGAGACATGAAAGTTCGCCATGCTGCTGGGGTCACACCCTTTCGTGAAAACTCACAGTTTTCACTGTAACCCAAGACCAACTCCTTAAGGCTTTCCTGGAGAAATTTGAGGCTGCAGATGTCACCCATCACAATACTGTACCCCAAAGTGTAATACATGACATTTCCTGTTCCCACTAGGTGGCGCTGTCCTTGATATCAAATATGGCAGTTGAAATATGTTCAGGGGTGAAGCCTTATCATATGTGTGCTCTTTGGTCCGGATTGAACAATGTATGACAGAATGAGAGGCAATAAGATTTTCATGGCGAGTCATCGAAATTCGCCGTGGCGCCACGGCCTCACGGTATTGTGAAAACTCAAAAGCTCCACAATTTAACATGGCCCAGGTGTGTAGTTGACACTGAACAAAGATGAAGCTTATACGACCAAATCCCAACGAGGAGTTCGAAAAAGTTCGAGGCATGAAAATGGCAAAAATAGAGCCAAAATGTCACATTCACTTCCATATGGCGGACTTCCTGTTTGGTTTAGGACATGGCAATAATAGACGTTTTTGTGTGTCCCTTAATGATAGATATGGGTGCCAACTTTCATACATGTAGGTCATACCCACCTTCCCTCCCCATCTCCAGCTGCCTCCCTCTTCCCGCTCCACCACAATCAACCACACATGCAGGGCCTTGGGGTAAAGGTGTGTCACCAGGGTGCAGCGGAGGCATCCCCCCCCTCTGTCCCCTTCTGGCTGCCTGTGCCTCAATTTTATCTCACAACTTAGACATTCACATTACTCACACTCTCATAACACATACATATAGGATCTTGGGGTGGGCACGCTACACGGACTCCAAAAGACCATCAGGGTGTACACCTCACCCCTGGCGTTGTTGCCCACCTGTCAATTTTAAATACACGTAGACATTGAGGGCTATCAGGAGGGGCTATGCTTACCTGCTGCTCTCTGGCAGGTAGCTCCATGCCCTCCTGGGTTTTAAATGCACCTTAGAACACACATGCATCAACACTACATATGAGCGGGCGGAGGGTGGTTTGGAGTCTTCTCACACCCCCGTTCTGTTGCCTGCTGGAGCGGGGGGCCAGCAGGAGGAGTTGGCTGTCCGACTGGGGTCTGGAGTGTGGGGCCTCCCAGCTGCTGCGGAGTTGGGGCGGTCTGCTTCTCCCCACTGCAGGGAAAAGGGTAACACCACCTGGGTCTGGGTGCAGTTTCCCCCTCCAGGGGCAAGGGTACCTAGACCCGGTTCTTAGAGTACGCTTGGGGAGTGTGATTGTGTGTACAGTGTCTCTGTCTCCACGTTGGTTGAGTGTTGAGTAATTGCATATGAGAGCATGAGGGTGTGAATGGATGTTTGTATCTGTGTGTGCCTGTATGTCTGTGTCTATATGTCAGGTTGGGTATCAGACGCCACCTCTCTGGGGACATCTCAGGCCCTCTAAGGTATGGAGGCCTATCTCCCCTCCGCCTATCACCGGCTTCTGCTCCGCGGCTGCTGAGTGACCCCTCATCTGGGACTCTCCTCAGCTCTTTCTGGGATAGTGGCGCAGCTGCCCCTCTGTTGGTCTTCCTTGGTCTCTTTTGTTCTGGGGGCCTCTGGATGTCTGGAGTTTTGATCTCCTCCATACCTGCTTCATGCCCTGGAGGACGGGGCTGTGGCTCCCCACACCCTCTAGCAGATCATTATATGAAGGAACCTTTTAAAAACAAGCGCGTCCATGCTCACAGGTGTACACACGGGTGCTCGCACACACAAACTATGCCCCTTTTGGCTCCTACCTCAAAGCACACTGTGCGCTGTCGATATTACGTGCTGCACAATAATGTTTAATATTTAGTATTTACTGTTATTGTCACGGTCTGGGGGGCAGACCGTGGGGGATGTTGGAGAAAGGACCCAAACGCTGGACTTAGTGGAATGAACAGTGGGTTTATTTACAGTGAGGTAAATGTACACCACACATTAAATCTCCAAAAGTGCTCCCTCGACTCCCGTGACGTGTCTTCTCCCAAGTGCCGGTATCCCGTGCTCTCTGCCCCTGTGCCTTCACACACCCCGTGTGTCTTGCAGTCCTGTGTTCCACTCTCCTGAGGAAAAACACAGACACAGCCGTTATGGCACCAACTCCAGCAGGCATACACTGACCAGCACTATAAACACTGACATGGGGTCTAACTCAACGATCCTGCGCCGGAGGAAGCTCCATCGCTCTGTTAAGTAGCTCCCCCGACGATCCTGATCAGAAGCAGGTGTGTGGGAAGCTAGGCGTGACCAGCAGCTGGCAGGGCCACACCCATCAGGCCTGCAGGTGGCTGTCCTTCATCCTCCAGCCACACACACACACACACACGTATGCACACCAGCATGGAACACAAGAGCACAGTGCAGCAAACATACATCCAATACACTAATAACAATAAAGGTCCACACTGTTCACGAACCCTGAGTCCCCGGAACCGGGTCCGTGACAGTTATATTCCCATATATCATCGTGATGTTGTTTATTGTATTGCTCTCATTTTCTTCAGCTTGTTTTCTTTTTTCTTTCTCAACAGGTGATCCAGGTGATTGATATATGTATTTTTATTTTTTTTGTCTGCTTATTTAGTTGTTTTTTTTTTTTTTTTTTTTTTTGCCCTTTATCCCCGTCCCTCTTCTCCGCTGGTTTCTCCCCCTCTTCCTTTCTCCCTTTTCTTTTCCTCATTCAAGTCTGTCCCGTATCTAGCAAGTGAAAATAAATAAAACTAGAAAAATTTGCATATCCTGCGAAAATGCAGTGTGGATGCTTTAAAGCTGAAGCTGTATGCAAAAACTAGCTGAAAAAGCTGAAAAGTTGCAGAAATTGTAAAAACTTTGCAGAAGCAAAGGAACTTTGCTAAAATGGAATAACTTAGCAGAACTGCAATATCTTAGAGGAAACATAATACTTGGCAGAAATACAATAGCATAGCAGAACTTAGCAGAAATATTGTAACTTACCAGAAACATGATAACTTCTCAAAAATACAAGAATTTAGGAGAAATAGTATAAGATAACAGAAAGAATATATTTAGCCAAAAATACTTAAGCATTACAGAAACACTATGATTTAGAAAAATAGTACAACAGAGCAGAAATACTGTGATTTACCAGAGACACTGTGATGAACTATGAATATTGTAATTTTAAATCAATACTAGGTTTTAGCACAAATACTATAATTTGACAGAAATACTATATTTAGCACAAATCTTATAAAATAGCAGAAATAGTATGATTTAGCACAATAGTAATAACTTAAACAGAAAAATTGGAAAAGCAAAATGGACAGCTGAAAAAATGCTGAACATGCTAAGGGTCCCTCAAATATACTTGTTAAATGAAAAAAATTGGCAAAAAAAAAATATAACAGCCACACAATCACAAATATGGACACATATGGAAACACACATGCACAGAGAGAGACACACACAAGATCCAATTCAGTCAACCAGTCTAAATATATTGAATTTGAATCTTACAATGAGATCATCCCATAAAAAGGCTTCCTCTCTCTCTCTCTCTCTCTCTCTCTGTCTCACACACACACACACACACACACACACACACAGGGAGAGAGAAGTAAGTTTCTAGCTCAGTCAAGCAGCCT
Source organism: Simochromis diagramma (assembly GCF_900408965.1). Taxonomy (NCBI): domain Eukaryota; kingdom Metazoa; phylum Chordata; class Actinopteri; order Cichliformes; family Cichlidae; genus Simochromis; species Simochromis diagramma. The sequence goes on from NW_024387170.1 coordinate 2,994,240, forward strand.
TGGAGCTGCTGAATTTGAATCCACCAATCAGAGAGCCTGTGCACTTTTTCCCGCCAAAACAGGTGCACGCAGCACAGAGAGACACAGGATTTTTGCAGTCTATTTCTCATAATGACGACTCCCCTCAAACAAATGACCATAATTTCCTAACCGTAGGGGCTAGAACGGTCATTCTTACACAGTTTTGTTCAGAAGAGATGGGGGAATCTTAAAGTGTTGACAATTTATCATTAAAATATGAATTATTAAAGATAATTGACTTCTAACGCACCATAACTGAGTAGAGCAAAGCAAAAACTGCCTTGACTTGCCCTCAAACAACGCTTTCTAACTCTAAATCTATTTGGAGTATCAATATCATTCTTTCACCGTAAGAGACAGCAGGCTTTGGTGAACAATCATGGAAATTTTCAGGTCTCTGTGGAAATCCATTAAAAAGATGTGACGAGAGAAAAAAGTGGTTCATTTCCAGAGTTTGAAATCTGAAGAAATCTGAGCGAAGGACGAATTTCCTACCCTCAAACAAGTTTAACTCATTTCAGAACGGTAATAGGTGAGAAAATAATTCTTGAATTGTGAGCGTCAGGAGTGTCTGAAGATATACTGGGACAAGCCTTATGTCTTAACTTTGCTTCGTTAAGGAGATATGACGATTCGAATATGCCTCTCATTACAGAAATCAAGCGGTGATTTTGAACAAGCTCTCCATTGACTTTCTATGGAGAGTTTTGCGACTTTGTGTTGGTCTGAGGAGATTTGCCAAAATTCTATAAATCCCACAACAATGATAGTGACATTTTCAGAAACCCAGCAAAAATACCTAAGTTTTGATGTATAATTTGTGGAAGTTGAGTGAAAATTGAGCAAGTAGCAAGAAGTTGTTCGGACATGAAGAGAAGACTGCAAAATCTTCAGTGGCACACTGGAAGCCAAGTGCATAGCAACCATAACAACGCATGTATTTTGTGAAAAATCACAATTTTGCAACTGAAAACTTTAAGAGGCATAAAAGTAAAACGGTAAAAGATTTGAAAAAGCTGAATCATACCTGAATAGCCCAATAATTTGAGAACATTTTAAAGTTTGAATGGTTGTTCTACGTGAAAATATGAGGAAGTAGTTAAGTTTCAGAAACAAGCAAATTTTAGCAGAATTGCAGAAGTTTCCCATTCATTTCAATGGGACAAATTAAGCTTAATATTTTAAAAAGTATAATAGTGAAAAATACCAAAAGACATAGCAGGAATTAGCAGAAATAGCAGAATATTTTAAAGTTGAACGGTGAAAATCGGCTGAAAATTGTGGAAGTAGTTAAGTGCCAAAAAGTGTACGGAAGTCCCAAGAGGAACTCAATAGTGTGGATGCTTAAAGCATCCACACAATAAACAAAAGGTGGATCAAATAGACCATTACGGCAAGGCTGGGATGGTCAATTTGGTGAAGTAAATCCGTTGGGCATCTTTCCTCGCCTTTAGACAATAATTCTGATAACAAAAGAACCAAACGGGACAGGCAAAAAAAAAAAGAAAAAAAAGCAAAGTGCTCAAAAACAAAGTTTTGTCACAATTTTGTTTGAGCTAAAATTGCATTCACTGGGCTGAGGGCAGCACGAAGAGTAGTGCTTGGAACCGTGGACGCTCGGCGGATTTCCTCTTCTCCGGTTCTGGAAGATGAGAAAGAAAAAGAAATTGAAAATCAAAGATTTAGAAAGCAGATAAATCAGTGTTGTTTCTAATAATGAAATAAAATGTAGACAATTATCTGTACAATTGTGTGATTATTTTCTCCTTAAAGAAGCTTTAGGAGCCATACGAGTTGTTCCTTTTTGACTAACTGGGTTGGTTTAAATGGACTCACTGTATTGGTGCACGGGTGTGGGGCGTGTCTCATGGGTGTGGTAGATGATAAATGGGGTTGCACTCACCTGTTCACAGCACCTGATGTTGATGAACAGAAAGGTAGGGTGAGCATGAGGCAAGACTTTCTGTTGACCGCAGCTTGAATGATTTTGACTGTAACTTGATGGTTTTTGTATATTTGTGCACTAATTGATGCCATAGGCCAAATTGTAAGTTGGCATAGTAGTTAGTGCAGTTATTGGAGAGTTTCAGTTATTTGTTTGTGCAGTCTGTGCATTTGTTTAATAGTTAATCCCATGTGCTGATTTATATATTGGACAGTTGCATGTGGAATGAAAGGAGCAAATGGTACAGAAGTGTATTTTATGTGTTTATTGTTGCGCGTCATCTGTGTCCTCATGTTTAGCCTGCCGCGGCCATTGGTTGGTTGAGCCGCAATAGAAGCAAAGAGTTTCAAAGTGTTTCGTAATCGCAAAATATCAGGGGACAAGATATAATCACTGCCAATTCTTAAATCTTGTCTTGATAAAAAAACATTTCTTGGTTTTGTGGTCATACTCGTTACACATTTTTTGCTCTAGATTGGTTGTGATGTTACCACCTTTTTTTGTATTTGTTTGTTTTTTTGGGGGGGGGAGGGGGTTAGGTTAACCGGTTTGTTTACATATTCCACTCTCCGTGTTCCAGATGTTGCATTCGCAGATTCTTATTTTCACCGAAAGATCGTCTCTTTCCGCCTGGTCTTGTGTCTCTGTGCTTCTGTAACATAAAGAACGAGCTGACATTTTTCTCACAACACCAGCGATCAGCTCAACAGGCCCTCAGTTTACCTGCATGAATCCTCCTCCTCACCTGTCAGCTGTTTAACACCTGCTGCTAAATCGAGAAACACGCCCACGTTACCTGGTGATAGTCTGGGCAGCCGGTGCTCGATATAACGCAATGTCGGCGCATTTTTCTGCACAAGATAAGTAAATATAGTATTTTTTTTCCCCGAGCGCAGAGCTGCTGGAGCTTGTTTCCTTACAGAGCACTCCATTTTATCAGCGGCTGATGTCCAATCACACACACAGCTTTGAAACCTCACCTGAGTTTTAGCTCTCAGTGGTTAAACAATGGACTTAATTCACTCAGGTTCTGTCTGTCGGGTCACGTTTACTTCGCTGTTTTATTTACAACTGAGCAAATCTGGTTTAGCTGAGGTTAAAGTTACGTTTCATAACGGCATAGTTTTACTGAAGTTTAATGGTTCACTGCCACATGTGTTAGACTGAACCATTCGCTTTTCTTTATCTGGTGTGTTTTGGAATTTTTAATAGTGAATTTTGAGATTAAACTGACTTTTAAAATGGTTTTTATACAAAGAGGAAAGAAGGCGCATTTCGACCGAGAGGAGCAGAGTTTGCATCATCATGAAGACTGCAACCTGGACAGAAATATTACATCAGTTTTTTTTAGATTTTGCTTCTCCTCTTGAAATATTCATATAAAGTTTTAATTATATTTCGTGAATTTTAACCCTTTATATCCCGGTTTCGTCACATGAGCGCACGGCTTTTTTTAGGTAAAAAAAACTAAAAAATTAAATATTTTCCATAAAATACATTTGAAGTAATATTTTATAGTAATTATAATTAGGCCTTTGGATGGTCCAAAGATTACCACCGACATTCATTTTGATACATTACTATTTTTTTTTTTTTTTTTTGGCAGAAGCACACTAAATGTCATATAGTGCCATATCAGGTTTATCAGGTTTATCATGTTTTCCTTACACTAAATGCTCATTACCTCATTTTGTTATTTTAAAAAAAGGATGTCTAAATAACAATACAAGATCACTTTGAACCAGAAAAACATTATTTTACAAGGATGAACATAAACATTTGTTGCTGGGAATCGGGAAAGTTGTGCGTCCAGCGGCGGCTGTCAGTGGCTCCAGCTGCCCCAGGCAGTGACTCCAGCAGCCGCACGCAGCTGCTCTAGCCCTCGCTGCCAGTAGCTTCACCCGTAGGATAGTGTTTGGGTCCCGGTGTCGGTTTCCCCAGCATGAAACGTCCTATACCACGTGAAAACAAATACATAATATTACATTCAGTTTGAGGGCTACAACGTAACGATACTAATGTCTCATTTTAGTTTTTCATGACACAAACACGTAGTGTCTTTGTGTCATGAAGATCGCGCATAATCCCAAAACATTTTCCAACATCTAATTCGGCACAGCAGGTCACATAGCACGATAGCAAGAAAGATTTTTTTTTTTTTTTTTTTTTTTTTTTTTTTTTTTTTGGTCACATGCATAGTTATACAAGTACAAGACGCACTGAAATGTATCAAAAAAGAGCCGAACGCCAGATTCCACTCGGTTCCAATGTGTGGCCGTCTTGCGTTTCAGGAGCTGCTACCGACAAACCAGCAAAAAAAAAAAAAAAAAAAAAACGCCAAATGTGTCATCTGTGACACTTGTGAGGTTATCTCAAACACACTCCGTCAGTCTTGATGCTGTTGAACAACAAAATTTTTAAAAATGTGGCGAGTTTACCTGCTGTTTTCGCGATCGTATCGCGCATGAGGATATTCATGCGCAACACGATCGCGAAAACGGCAAACAAGTAACACCACGCCGATGTTGTTCACAGTACAGCAAGAGTAAACGATCGGGAGACTCTTGTCGTTGTTATCGTCCCCCTCGCACGGTTTATTTCTCCGATTTAAGCGTTTTGCTTAACAACTAAAGCGAGCAGTATACTTTGTGGAACACGTGATCTGCTGTCCTTTACTATAAAACTAGAGGATTGGGAGAGGGAGATACACCGGAAGGAAGTCGTCGTGACGTCAACTTCCCGTCTTAAGATTAAAAATATATACATTTTTGTTGTGACCCTCAAATTCAATAGCATTACTTATTTTTCACCTTTTCAAACAAAAACATCAGCGCTTCTCGCAGCCCGACAGCGGAGGCTGTGCTCAAATGTGCGCACAACAACAGACCGGTGCCCCGCTATTATCCGTCCGTCCAGTAGCTGTTTCATCGGTCTCCTCTTCGCTCACAATTTGCAGATATATCTGTCAATGGATCATGTAGCGACACCATATATGTTGTCGCTACATGATCCATTACATAACCCTTCTCTCATTGAGATGAGAGAAGCTACATTTGGTTTTGGTCCTTGCTTTTATATTTCATTTGTTTGTATTGGAGTGTGGCCGTCTCAGAGAAAATACTTTTGGAAAAAAAAAAGTCCGTTTTTGTCTTTCTTTTTAAGGCATAAAGACCTCTATATTTTAAAAAATATATATATAAAGGTCATTGATAGTGACACACAACACCACTCAGTTTTTCCACTTTTTAAAGCAGAAAGAGGCGCACCAAACCTGAATTTTTGGCCTTATTTTGTTCAATGCTCAAAAATGAAAAAAGGGCGCCACCTGGTGGACAAATAAAAAGATTACAATTCTAGGGCCCCTACTTCAAAGTCTCAGTGAAACTGGAAAGATGACATTTAATTTGATAATGATTGGGCAGTGAAAAATAGCGTTTATAATGGGTTTCAATGGGGCGTTTTTTGGCTCTAGGACCTCATGTGGATGGCGGTTTGTAGCTTAGCCACTTTAAGCTAATCTAATAAACTCAGACTGCAATTCTAAAGATGAAAAAAAAAATGTTTTGAAAGTTTGGCTATATTCTATTCAACACAGTGAAAATGGCCGAATATTAAAAAACGCTGTGGATGAAAAATGGCTCCAGGTCGCCCTAATAAACTGGACATTTCTGATTGTAAGTTCTTTTTCATTACTAACATTTCTTGCTATTATTGGGAAATATCCTAATAAATTTGAGACATTGGATTTCTGACTTTTATGAGCTATATACCATAACTAAAATGATTTCTTTAAATTGAAATTTCATGATATTCTAATCTTTAGAGATGCACTATTATACATTTGAGGGACTGACCGGATAATTAGGGGTCAACTTAAATTATTAATGTGCACTGTTGTAAAGGCTCACCTTTTAGCACATTCACTTCACCAGATGCACCTTGTTTCTTTTACTCACCTTTGATTGGGTGTGGTGCTTGGCCTTAATTGCACTCGCCTGTCACTCGTTATATAAGGACTGCACTCACCTACCCCTCACTCTTTCTTCACTCCCACATGGGGCGGCAGCTGAGGTGAGTTTCTCTTTGAGTCTCCTGAGTTCATGTATCATTTTGAGTTACTTAAACCATACTTTGTCCTTTTTAGAGATAGCAGTCCATGTGTGTCTTTCCTTCACACATGGACTGCCCATTATTCAATAAAATGACAAAACCTGTAAACGATTGACTGCTTATTCTCATTCTAATCGGATCAGCCCATGATGATGACTACTTAAACCCTGAACCTTCCTTCCTCCAAAACATGCACACTGTAAAACTAACAGGATTGTCTTTGTATGTTTACCTTGTTAGCGCTGGCTGTCAATCCAGGAGGCTTTCCACAGGCCGCTTGCAGATCTGCAGACTTCTTTAAGCTGTTGCCTGGGCATTTTCGTGCAGAGCTGTGCAGCTTGTTCAGATCTTTCTTCATGTAGTTGCTTTTAGGTGGTGTGTTTTTTTTTTTTTTTTTTTTTTTTTTTTTTTTTTTAAATGGTTAACATCACAGACAGTCTCCGCTTAGCCTGAGAGTAATGCAAGTGAAACGTAGCAAAGTGCTCAAAAACAAAGTTTTGTCACAATTTTGCGTGAGCTAAAATTACATTCACTGGGCTGAGGGCAGCATGAAGAGTAGAGCTAGAAGGACCACTGCTCAAGCTCCTGCTTTCCGGGGTGGGTGGACGAGGGAAGCAGCTGGCTTTTCTCTTTGTCTTCAGGTTGAGATAAAAAGCAAACATGAAGTTACATTTTAAATATTTTTCTAATTATTTTTGATGGCATCAGGTTACGCCAAGTAGCACGTTTTGTGAGGTGATTGTGTGATACTTTGGATCGTATTACATTTTTTTTTTTTTTTTTATTTCTCTCCGATATCCGATCCAGTTATTTAGGTCTGTATCAGACCGATACATAATATCGGATCGGTCCATCTCTAATTTTATTATGAGAATACTATACTGTACAATATAAAGCGCCTTGAGGTGACTTTTGTTGTGATTTGGCGCTATATAAATAAAATTGAATTGAATAGAATCGAATCGATTCTAGAACATAAATGACTGGTATTGGAGGAATCAATATTTCAGTATCGATCTGCAAATCACTACCAAACGGCATCGATAGAGGAATTGGTGTAGAATTTTGTCATTCTCTGATAAATATATTAGAGGCCAGGCGTAAATTTACTCAGTATAAATTAATACACAGATGGTACTTCACTCCGTCCAAACTTTATAGAATGGGAATCAGTCCCAGTAATATATGCTGGAAATGTAGTTCAGATCCATGGACATTTATGCATGCTGTTTGGGAATGTGGGAAAGTTTATCCCTTTTGGCAAAAAGTATTTGACAAAATAGGAAGGTGGATTGGTTTGATAATACCCTTGTCACCAAGACTGTGCTTATTAGGGGATCGTCGGTGTGACCTGGGGTTTCAAAATATGACTTTGTGGTTTTAAAGGTGGGGGTGATTACAGCGGCTCGAGTTATTCTCAGTGTATGGAAGGAACCATCTCGTCCAGAATATAATAGGTGGAAAGAAAATATGCTGAAAATGGTGTCATATGAAAAACTCTTGGGTAGGATTAATGATTATTGGGAGGGTTTTGACAAATCATGGGGATGTGTTTTTGGCTGAGATGGTTGGAATTTATTTGGTCAGGGCAATTAACTTTAGTTAAATTTTATGCTTGCTGCGTTGTATGTTTGTGTAAGCACTCAGTAATGGAATAACTTAAGAATTAGATTTTATTGTCCTTTTTTTGCAGGTGTACCAATAGTTAGTAAGTATTGAAAATAGACCCAAAATACAAGGGTGAATTAACCATGGGATTGGAAGCTGTCTTTTCTTTTTTCTTTTCTGTTTCGTTTGTTGTTTTGTTTATGTTTTCATGTGGTTAAATGTTAAAAACAAATAAAGACTTCAATTACAAAAAAAAATCATTTTATAAATGATATTCATTTACATGACTCTCCGAACATCACAAACTCTGTTAGAGTCCTGAGCATGAGCAAAAGTGATTGGAGTAATTACAGCATGCAAGTTTTACAGCAACTTGTGCGCATTTTGTAGGTAGGTAGATTGATTATCTAGCATGTCAGTTCCTGATGCGTAAGTGCATTAGGCCCTCATTGTCTGAGTAAACATAGTAACAACAGTTGTGAGTTCTTTTGACATGTGTACTCAATTTTGACACATTTGACACCGTAAAGATAGGATTTTGGGTTCATCACATTTCATTGAGGGATTTTGATAGGCCTCAAACATGCTGGAAGCACCTAAAGATGTGGGCACAGTAAAGATAATTGTAAATGCCCTTGAGAGGGTTTACACCTTTTAAACGGGTTGATGGCCCTACAATAGTAAAGAGTACAGTACACTGCATAGATAGCGAGGAAAGATCTATAATTTTGTTGTAAAATGTAGCTCAAAAGTGTTTGATATATGTTGGCTGTGTGGAAAGTCATGGCTACTTTTGGGTTTTACTTTAAAACTCGAGAAGCACTAACATCAGTGTTAGTATATGTTTGTGGTATTAATTTACCTACAGGTTCAGACATATTCACTGTCCTTGATGGCAAACATCTGGACAGGGCAAAGCAAATGGCACAAAGGAGTGTGTGATGTTTGGTGAGGCATGTGTGCCTCAATCCCTAATAACACTGGGGAAGAGGGTCTTTTACAGAAACAGTTAATAAATTGGGAGATTTAATGATAAAGTGGGAAAATATATCACACCACAAAGGGTGGAGACTCAGATGTAGAGAAGATGACCATAAAATGTAAATTTGTTGTTTCCTTCTGACTATAGGGAAGATGCACATTGTGAATTCTTTGAGTACACAATGGTGCTGATGTTCAATAGTTAGAAAAGAAATCTTCATGTGTTTTTATGTGATTCTTAATAATTCTTAATTGTGGTATCGCAAAGGGTGGAATGTGGTGGCAGATTTCTTTTCTCATATCGTTAGCTTCATAGCATAAGTGCCTAAGTCATTTTTTATATATCAATTAAATATCAAAAAATACATGTGATATTTAGAAAATTAGTCTTTTCTTGTTTTCCGAAAACACAAAAAAATGACTTAGGCACTTATGCTATGAAGCTAACGATATATTAATCACATATTTAATCATATTACATTAGTTATAGTAATATAACTATAGTAATAATAGTTACTATTAGAAAGTGATATAGTAATATCACTTTCTCACTCCTGTAACTAGTTTACATGCATGTGGAAAGTTAACACAGTGAGGCCATTGTAATGAGAGACGTTAAACAGATAGTGGGACTCCTTCTGCTTATCAGGGATGTAAATCTTTAGGTGACGGCCACGCAGAAAACAGGGTCATAATTCTCTCTGTGAGGGAGAAGGTATAGCCCCCCCGTGAGAGGGGCCAACATGTAAGAGTTTGTGGAATGTTCTTTGTCTGTGTCTCTGTATATAAGATGTAAGGGCGGTGGCCACAATTCAGAGATGGTCCTCGTGTTTCACGGGGATGCTCTCTCCACATTGCAATGTGTTTATTAAACCCACTTCAAATCAAGCTCACTGGGTGTGTTGCAGGTCATTGTTAAATTTTCCACGACTTTATCTAGTCGGGATTTATACTAGAGAATGTTTCTGACGTTATATTGTTGTCTTTTGTTGCAGACACAAAGTGCTGAGGTCCTGTCTCAACCTCCTTCAGACCAATTAATGAGTGTCATACCCACTTCATTCTTCCAACAGGTTACGCATTATTTTTTTTGTATTTGGTATCAAGTATATGTGTCAGTTGGGCCTATAGTGCATAAATGAAATGCACTTTGATTGTATTAAAACAATCAGTTTGAGTGAAAGTTTCCCAAAATCAACATTAGCATTAGGAGAAAGATAATGTTTGTTAGTCCAAACCTTCCCTTAAAGCATTTGCTTGATCTTTATTCTGACTAAATTTGATATTTTTGTCCTTTCACACATTTTTGTCCATTTAACCTCCCGCTTTCCGTTTTACATGATTGGATTTCTGGGGAAATAGATGGCTTTACATCAGTGTTGGTTTTAAAGCTTTTATTGAAAAAAGCAGGACAGCAGTTATAAGTCAGGAGCGTGAACTCTACATGTGTTCAGTCGTCATGTCCTCATATTGTTTTAAGCTCTGAAGGACATGAGTGTGATTCAGTTGCCTTCCTCATGTAGTAGGACCACCAACTCTAGTGTGGGTTACACTGACCTCATATCGTTGGGTCGCAGAACTGTACAGTGTTGTTTCTATAGAATATAGTATAAGGAAGTCAGATCCTCCTTTTGAATAATGTTCACTGATACAAGTATGATCTGTAGTTAATTATCTAGTCGGTATTTATACTAGAGATTTGAACTCCATTCAAATGCATGTATCACTGAGAAACGCATTGTCTTGGCGAAATAAAGCCTTTTTGTACAACTTCATAAACATAGCTATAACTTTTGATAGAAGACTCAGATATGCATATTTATGGCTTTATCTTATAGAATTCAATATCTCTGTGTTAAACAAAAAGGTTTTGCAGCTGTTTGAGCTAAGATGTTCAAGTTATTCACAAGATGAAAACCGATACTTTGTGTCGGGCGAGAACTCCATTCAAATGCATGTTATAGCGAGAAACGCCCTAACGTGGTGAATTAAAGCGTTTTTCATCAACTTCTTTTTTTTTTTTTCATAAAGATTTATTTATTGCCTTTCCATCAACAAAAAAAGAATTTTGAGTGTACAATAGTAATGTATGTACATCGTAAATGAATAATGTAAGGAGAACACACACATATATATGTGTGTGTGTGTATATGTGTGTGTGTGTATATGTGTATGTGTGTGTATATATGTAAATCATTCAGATATTATTACAGAAGAAAATGTATGTATGTATGTATACCCATATATACACACTTATACGCATACACACATACACACACACACACACGTACGTGTGTGTGTGTCCGTACGTACATACAGTGGGGCAAAAAAGTATTTAGTCAGCCACCGATTGTGCAAGTTCCCCCACTTAAAATGATGACAGAGGTCAGTAATTTGCACCAGAGGTACACTTCAACTGTGAGAGACAGAATGTGAAAAAAAAATCCATGAATTCACATGGTAGGATTTGTAAAGAATTTATTCGTAAATTAGGGTGGAAAATAAGTATTTGGTCACCTCAAACAAGGAAAATCTCTGGCTCTCACAGACCTGTAACGTCTTCTGTAAGAAGCTTTCCTGTCCCCCACTCGTTACCTGTATGAA
>NW_024387170.1:3005533-3091968 GCF_900408965.1 Simochromis diagramma
TGCCCACCAAAGGTTCTTTTACAATGTATTGAGTTGTATTTTTGTTATTGACCAAATACTTATTTTCCACCCTGATTTACGAATAAATTCTTTACAAATCCTACCATGTGAATTCATGGATTTTTTTTCACATTCTGTCTCTCACAGTTGAAGTGTACCTCTGGTGCAAATTACTGACCTCTGTCATCATTTTAGGTGGGGGAACTTGCACAATCGGTGGCTGACTAAATACTTTTTTGCCCCACTGTAAGTGAATTTCTCCCACGCCCATTATAATCATGGAGAAACACACTTTGCAACTGTTTTCCATAAGAATATTTCATAGCGCTTTAAATTTCAATCTTTCAGGCCTGGTTTAAAGAGCTGATTGTTAAATCAGGGACTCACAAAATATCAACATATCACCACCGGTGGATCACACCTCTCAGATTTTCTTATCTCAGTGCACTGTAACAAAAACGAAAACAGACGTAACCAACAAAATACTACTAAAATAACACATAGTAGGGCCCGTTGCAGACATGTCCAAGCATAAAAACCATTTCTCTCTCTTAGAGAAAGAACACAACCCAAAGCTCACTGATAAAATCAAGCTAGCGCTAAGCAAAACCCAAAAATCAACCAGAAATTCACAGGAAATTTTTGCTTCTCCTGGGACAATATTGTGTGGGAATGAGAACCTCAGGTGCCGTAACACCTTTTGTTCCTCCTTGAATTAAATCTCAATCACAGAAAATGCGGTACTCCGACCTAAAACTTACTCTATTAGTTCATCATTTTCACTCTGTGCCACTGTTCCTCACCAGGGCTGTGTGAAGCACAATAAACAATTCAATCAAGGCCTTGAGCCATAAACAGACACCACGCACAGACATTGTTTTCATAACCAAACTGTTTTAGACCTTATTCCTTAAATCTACATAAATGCCCTCTGGGTGACATAAAACACATTCTAAGTAATCAATGGCTTCTTATAACAAATTCTGTATATTTGGATGTTTGTGTGCAGCATTTTGCATATCAGCATAAGCATTTGTTAGCAAAGCATTCTTCATTGCATCTGTGTGTGTGTGTGTGTGTGTGTGTGTGTGTGTGTGTGTGTGTGCATCACTCTTCATTGCACAAGCGTGTGCATGTGTATGTGTGTGCATCACTTCTCAGTGACTCAGCATTTCAATTTACTGTAGGTGTGTGTGTGTGTGTCATTTCTCACTCAATCAACGAGTGCACATGTGTTCATGTGTGTATTTCACTTCATTCTGAATCTGTGTGTGTGTGTGTGTGTGTGTGTGTGTGTGTGTGTGTGTGTGTGTTCATCACTTCCCTGTTCTGGTGTCTTGGGTAAACCACGGCCTGAAGCGTGCCCTGGGGTCCTGCCCTCCTCCTTTTCAGTCTGTTTGCGACCATTGCTGCTGCTGCTGCTCAAAGTTCTGTCCATCCTGGTTCTGACCCCAATTGGGGCAGTCTTTTCTCCAGTGTCCATGCTCACCGCAGGTGAAACCTGCATCTTCTTCTGTGTTTTTGTCCATTCTGAGGTGCCTTCTGACCTCAGTTACTCCTCCTGTCTCGGTCACGCCCTTTTTGCTGCCCGATCATCCGTGTTGGTCCATCACTGTCCTGCACAGTGTTAATGCAGAGTTGTCCGCAAAGCCAGAACATCGTACTATTCATCACTGATTGAAGTAAATAAGAACAACCCCAGGTTTCTCTTCAGCACTGTAGCCAGGCTGACAAAAAGTCAGAGCTCTTTTGAGCCAACCATCCCTTTAACGTTAACTAGTAATGACTTCATGAACTTCTTCACAAATAAAATTTTTATCATTAGAGAAAAAATTACCAATAATCATCCCACAGATGTAATATTATCTACAGCTACTCTTAGTACCATTGATGTTAAGTTAGACTCTTTTTCTCCAATTGATCTTTCTGAGTTAACTTGAATAATTACTTCCTCCAAACCATCAACCTGTCTTTTTAACCCCATTCCTACAAAACTGCTCATAGAAGTCCTGCCATTAATTAATTCTTCGATCTTAAATATGATCAACCTATCTCTAATAATCAGCTATGTACCACAGGCCTTCAAGCTGGCTGTAGTTAAACCTTTACTCAAAAAGCCATCTCTAGACCCAGCAGTCTTAGCTAATTATAGGCCAATCTCCAACCTTCCTTTCATATCAAAAATCCTTGAAAGAGTAGTTGTCAAACAGCTAACAGATCATCTGCAGAGGAATGGTTTATTTGAAGAGTTTCAGTCAGGTTTCAGAGCTCAGCACAGCACAGAAACAGCTTTAGTGAAGGTTACAAATGATCTTCTTATGGCCTCTGACAGTGGACTCATCTCTGTGCTTGTCCTGCTAGACCTTAGTGCAGCGTTCGATACTGTTGACCATAATATCCTATTAGAGCGATTAGAACATGCTGTAGGTATTACAGGTACTGCGCTGCAGTGGTTTGTATCATATCTATCTAATAGACTCCAATTTGTGCATGTAAATGGAGAGTCCTCTTCACACACTGAGGTTAATTATGGAGTTCCACAGGGTTCAGTGCTAGGACCAATTCTGTTTACATTATACATGCTTCCCTTAGGCAGTATCATTAGAAGACATAGCATACATTTTCACTGCTATGCTGATGACACCCAGCTCTATCTGTCCATGAAGCCAGATAACACACACCAATTAGTTAAACTGCAGGAATGTCTTAAAGACATAAACACCTGGATGGCCGCTAACTTTCTGCTTCTTAATTCAGATAAAACTGAGGTTATTGTACTCGGCCCTGAAAAGCTTAGAAATATGGTATCTAACCAGATTCTTACTCTGGATGGCATTACCTTGGCCTCCAGTAACACTGTGAGGAACCTTGGAGTCATTTTTGACCAGGACATGTCCTTCAACGCACATATTAAACAAATATGTAAGACTGCTTTCTTCCATTTGCACAACATCTCTAAAATTAGAAATATCCTGTCTCAGAGTGACGCTGAAAAACGAGTTCATGCATTTATTACTTCCAGGCTGGACTACTGTAATTCATTATTATCAGGATGTCCAAAAAACTCGCTGAAAAGCCTTCAGCTAATCCAAAATGCTGCAGCAAGAGTCCTGACAGGGACTAGAAAGAGAGAGCAGATTTCTCCTGTTTTGGCTTCCCTTCATTGGCTTCCTGTTAAATCCAGAATTGAATTCAAAATCCTGCTCCTCACATACAAGGTCTTAAATAATCAGGCCCCATCTTATCTTAATGACCTTGTAGTACCATATCACCCTATTAGAGTGCTTCGCTCTCGCTCTGCAGGCTTACTTGTTGTTCCTAGAGTATTTAAAAGTAGAATGGGAGGGAGAGCCTTCAGTTTTCAGGCCCCTCTTCTGTGGAACCAGCTTCCAGTTTGGATTCGGGAGACAGACACTATCTCTACTTTTAAGATTAGGCTTAAAACTTTCCTTTTTGCTAAAGCATATAGTTAGGGCTGGACCAGGTGACCCTGAATCCTCCCTTAGTTATGCTGCAATAGATGTAGGCTGCCGGGGGATTCCCATGATGCATTGAGTTTTTCCTTTCCAGTCACCTTTCTCACTCACTATGTATTAATAGACCTCTCTGCATTGAATCATATCTGTTATTAACCTCTTTCTCTCTTCCACAGCATGTCTTTATCCTGTCTTCCTTCTCTCACCCCAACCGGTCGCAGCAGATGGCCGCCCCTCCCTGAGCCTGGTTCTGCCGGAGGTTTCTTCCTGTTAAAAGGGAGTTTTTCCTTCCCACTGTCGCCAAAGTGCTTGCTCATAGGGGGTCATATGATTGTTGGGTTTTTCTCTGTATCTATGAAGCGCCTTGAGGCGACTTTTGTTGTGATTTGGCGCTATATAAATAAAATTGAATTGAATTGTTAAGGTCAGCATTCCTTTGCTCGGCCTTACTTTTCATTCGGGCTTGGCGGGCGTCTCGTCACAGCTCCGTCAGCTGAAGCTGTCTGAGAATTTTCCCCCGTGTAGTGAAACGGGCCTTGGTTTTAAGGCTCTCCGTCTCTGCTGCATGAGATCGCTTTCCTGCAGCACTGTTGACATTTTCAGGTTGTTGTTGTGGGTCCAGCTGCTGCAGCATTTGGTCAGGGTCACATCAAAGATGGTAGAGGGGAGAGCAGGAGTCCAGGTCAGCCTCGGCTTTCAGGGCCGGCAAAGCAGCCTGTAATTAAACCTAAAGAGAAAAAACAAAAACAAAACAAAACAAAAACAAACGAACAGGAAAATGATGTTGTGTTGGCTGTGTTACAAAGAGAGGGGAGAAACAACGGGGCAGGCCTGTGTCGGCCTTCTCTCTCTCTCCCCCCCCCCCCCCCCTTTTTTTTTTTTTTCACGATATAATCAACTCATAACCCACCAAGTTGACAGGACAACATGCACATGTTCAAATTCTTAAGATCATGTGAGTTTAATCACATAAGAGAAATTTCTTCCCGTCAGTAATCACTTGTGGTGTTCAATCAGCAGAAAACACCTCACAATTTGACTCTTAACCACTAAATTTGTTGTCTCATCACTGGTTGGTCATACCAGTCTCTTTATTTTATTTTTCTTTAAAGTTCAATTGTTGTCCTGCAACCCAG
The DNA here is from genome assembly GCF_900408965.1 of Simochromis diagramma. Lineage (NCBI taxonomy): Eukaryota > Metazoa > Chordata > Actinopteri > Cichliformes > Cichlidae > Simochromis > Simochromis diagramma. Next base: position 3,010,146 of record NW_024387170.1, read on the forward strand.
AGGGTTTATTTGTTAGTAGTGGATAAACTTCATCATTTAACAACAGGTGTATGTTAAATTTCCCTGCTTCAATCTTGCCGGAAAATCTTCACGTGTTCATGAGTGTAAGCTGTTTTTTCATTGCGTGAGTGTGCATTTGTAAGCGGGTTATTTTTAACTTTTTCTCAAACAAGGCATTACCTTAAAAGGAGCCTTTCTCTCACATTTCTCTGCTTGTGTGTGTTTTTGTTTCACCCTTTGTTGTGATGCTCCAGACGCCTTCCTACCTCCACAAGTCTGTTGGCCCCAATTTTATGTGTTAAAACTTCTCTTAATTTCTACTCTAATTCTCTCCTCGCTGCTGTCTTTTTCACAGCTGCTGATTCTTGCTGGGTGTGGTTACCACTACTATACTTTTGCTTCGGCCACTGTGCTTGTGGGGGGTGGTTGGTCCAGGCCCGTAGCCTCCTGTATTAACACACTAAGAGATTTATTTAATATCATTTTCATCACTGTTAAATAGACCAGCAGGCAACACGCCCACCTTTACAGTGCAGACTGCATGCCAGTCTCCCAACACATTCCTCTCTCTGCTTCTCAATAATTCTCCACTCTCCCTTTATTTCTGATTTCTCTACGTCAGTTTTAAAACCCAACATATTTCACACCACTACTCACCTCTTACTACTTTAACTCCTCTATTCCTTTTTTCTTTTTTCTTACACCACAGAGTAATACACCCAATTATGCCCGTCTATCTCTATGTGGCTCCAAATTCCCTCTTTATTTAATTTTACACTCGTCAGGGGACAGGCACACAACAATTTCAACCACTTAAACGAGGAATTCAACCTTTTTATATTTCACCTATGATAGAACTCAACCTTAGATGTGAAAGCATTCTCTTGTTCTATTCCAGAATAAATGTGAACCCGTGATTACACAGCCGTTCCAGTGTTATTCTGTAGCTATGCGGGAGTCCTCAGTTCCCAAGTCACCACCTCGGCATCCAGACGCCGCTGGACCGGCCTGTGCGTCCACAGACAGGGGGGTTGCTGTTAGAGTTAAATTGTTAAATGTTTGTCATTTTTATGTTTACCATTTGTACAGTGTTTTAACTCTGATGAAAGAAATTCTACTGTCCTTCCCTCCAGATTCTCGAGGTTCTGGTGGGGGCTGTAATGTTTTATTGCAGATACATCCTATCTGGAAGATCTGCTTCTTTTGATGTAAGCTTCCTGCGTTTACGACCTTTTGGTCAGCAGGAGGACACACACACACACACACACACACACACACACACACACACACACACACACACACACACTCTCTTACAGAAGTTCACACATATACATTTACATACAGTGCCTTGTCTTTGTAACCAAAGGGGGTTGCAAGGGGAGGTGTTTTGTAAACTATTGTTTGAAGTTTGTCAATAAAAGGCAGCGAGAGGAGGCCATCATCGGGGTCATTGTCGTGCTGGACACAGATGAGAGGCCTCCCTTGCGCAAGTAATCGATCGATCGACTGTCTTGTTTTCTTCATGATGAATAAGTCTCTAGAATTAGCGGGGTTTATGGAAACACAGACCCAACAGTTGCCACACCATGAACAAACTTAATTTCCACAGGTACACTAGGCGTCAACCTTTGATCTTAAAGCATTCTCTTCGCACTAATGTCCTCCTATTCACACATCAACCGTCACTGTCACTGTGTTTACGCTTCACACCCAGAAACACACCCAGAGCGCGCCTCACACACACAGAACAGCGCCCAGAGCGCGCCTCACACACACAGCGCGTTTCACCAACAGTGAGACCCACAGAGAGCGCTTTTCATCGGCGGAAATTTACACAGAAACCTCTGAGCTCAACTGTTAGAACTCTTCCGAAGCACAACCGCACCATACACCAGGTACCCCTTTCACTGCGCTTATGGCCACCACAACGGGGCAAAATCGCATCGTAAAAGTGATGCACACGTCCCCGAGGCTCAAAACCGCACCATAAACCAGTGTCTGCTTTACCTTTATTTCATACCAAGTAAAAAATTTACTTATTAATTTTATGACCGCAGCCCTCGAGGCACAACCGTACCATAAACCACCGTCAAACCTCTATTCAATGTGCTGAAACCAGCAACCCCTCACTACTGCACTTATGGCCGCATCACCAGAACACGGCCGCATCATAAACCAAAACCTACGGACGTGTTTCGCGTTATGCGTTGCTGGCGCTCAACCGCACCGTAAGCCAGCATCTGCTTTACCTTAATTCTATACTAATTTTATAGCTGCATCAACGAAGGCTGAACCGACCCCATAAACCAACTTCAAAACCTCTATTCAATGTACTGGACTTATGGCCGCATCTCCAAAAGAGATTCTAATGTATTATTGCTTACAGAAGCCAGTCTTAGACAAAGTTAAATGTGGAAGGTAAAGTGGGCTGCAACTAGCTCAACGTACTGTATTATTAGTTTCTTGGTAGAAGCAGTTTATCTAACACACTGGAATTCAGCCTCAACTTATGTTGTTAGTATCTTGCGCCAAAAACCAGACACCGACAAATTTAACGTGAAAATACGTGTAACTCAGCGAACAGATTAATTTGGAAAGCCCAATATGCACATTTGGTATTTATAATACAACAGGCTGTGGTTACCTTTCTATTTAGGCCGGTCCTCTGTTCGCCTCGCCTCACGATCTCACCACGGGCCAAATCTGCACCTCCTCAGCACACCAAAGATCCGGGTCACGGCACCAAGTTGTTAAAATCTCCCAATTCTTTTAATCTTTGGGCCATAGGTGTCAAACTCTGGCCTGCGGGCCAAATTTGGCCCGCGAAGCCATACCAAATTACTATTAGAGCTGGCCTACTGGTATTATACAGCTAATATATACATTGTTTAGTATTAAGCTTTGCTTGTTCCACATTCAGTTTTTCAGCAAAACTTGTTTGAGTCCATAAGAAGAGATTCATTCTTAAATCTGGAGGAAGATATTTTTCAATAAATATTAATGTTAGCCCGCGACCTTGTTCTAGTTTTGAATTTTGGCCCACTGTGTATTTGAGTTTGACACCCCTGCTTTGGGCTGAAGGAAGGACAATACTCGGTGTATAAATGCTCAATCAACAATCATTTATTTCCATACAATTCAACACTTAAGAGCATAAGAACGTCCGGACGGGAGAGATGCTTGCAGAGGGTCACAGCATGTCTCAAAATGGTGACGGGTTACACAGCTTCTTATAGCCTCTAGTGGCCCCCACCTAGTCGTAAAAGCCTAAACATTCACATTCTTTCTCTCACACGGCGCCTAAGTTATGACCTCGGCTCCCTGTCTTTCTGCCCTCTGAAAAAGTGGGGGTATGGAATGTGGTCTGTTTCTTCTATTATCGGCACAAGGTCCTCTGCACACAACATTCTCTTCATGATTTAGCAGTCTGACATGTCAAGAAACAGTGTAACACATTCACAGCAGATCAAGGGTACAGGGTAATGCACACCTGTCTAACAAATCCAAAAATGGTCACATTCTTTTAACCCAAAAATATAATGGAAACTAAGCTACATACACAGCACACAATCTAGACTAAAGGATATTATATGACCTACAGCAGTTAACATAATTCAACTATTTTAACTACAGATATAAGATAACATATGATAACAGAATAATCTCACAGTACTCAGTACTGTTTTTTGAGGCAACGAGTTTCCCAAAAAATTTCTAAATTCTGGGAACTAATTCGACTGTACCTTTTCATGCTTTTACCAACCTCTTGTGGTAAGATATGAGCATGTAAATACCGCGTACCACATAAAATCCGTTCGAGGTCAGTGGCCACAACCAGAATTCATACATAAGGCGCACCGGATTATGAGGCGCACTGTCGATTTGAAAAATTCTCAAATGTGTGTTAATGGAAACAAAAAAAATGTGCACTTTGTTTCCATAGCAGCACTGACAAATCATAATATCTATAAAACAAACTACTTTGAAAATGTATATGTATTAAATGGGAGATAATGCTGACTGTTCTTTCATTTCTTCTTTAAGTCCTTCCCTTATTCTTAGCGCTACAATAATAAAGCAATAAGAATAAAAGAAATGTATTAATAAATATAAAATAATGTATTTGTGATGATTCAATTTATTTGACTGACCACTGTGCAAGGCAGAAAGCTTATTAAATTTTGAAACTATAGAGTTACAATAACTTTGCTGTTGAAAATTTTCAGCATGATGTCATATTTGAAATATAAATCTAATATTATATTTTCATTATATTTTCTTTAAAATACAGTGTATGTTTTTAATATTGTAAATATAATAATCCATATTTATGTAGACATGCACATTAGTTTTTAGTGAAACACAAGCCCTCCAGAAAGGAAGGGAAAAGCCCTGTAACTTACATTAAACCAAAATATGTTCCCTAAAACGGTGGACAGAGCTACAGATCCAGGACACCCTTAAGCAGCTAGCTAGCAGCTATCACCACCACTACTTGAACTGTTAATAAAAGGACAGGTATGTTTGTCGCACAAGACAACTTACCAACATGTACATAATAATGTAATATTCCTGTGTGCTGTACACCCAATGACTGTAGAAAAGATGGACGACCTGACTGCACTTCCTTCGATTGCGAAAAAATTAAGCCAAGCTTTATTTATTTGTATCTGCTGGTTGGTTTACCGTGCCTGACAACTCGTTAAATTAAGGTAAATACAACCACATCACTTATGAAAAAGACATACAGCTTAACATCTTCAGTTCTACAAAATCTAAAGTCACTCTATTAATTAATTTTCGAGATTAGCCGTTAGCATACACACTGTGTTAGCAGCTTGTTGCTTGTTAGTTAGCGATGCTACACACCTGTTACTCTAATAGTCTGTATTTTTGAATGATTTAACACTCCTTAGTTTTTGCTGTCCATTTTTAGACCGTGATAAGATCAGCTGTTCACTCCACAGAGGCCCAGAGTTACTTTTAATATCAGAATGTAATGTTGACCTGCTGATTTTTGAACATAAGAGTGAGGATGATATAAAACTGAAGATTTAAACAGTTTTAGATCAATAACACTCACAGGGTGCTTTACAGTCTGGTAACATGGAAACTTTAAATATAAACAGCAACAACAGGTTTCATAGAAGTGTCATTGGTCCTTTTCATTTAATAATAGAGTCCACATTATTATCAACGGCTACATCCACCCTGGGGGAAAACTAGTGAGGGTGACCATCAGGACCAAGCTCGGTTTCCTGGGTCAGGAGGTTTTGAGAAACTTCTTCCCTTTCTTTCATCAGAGCTGTCCTGTGCCAGATGTTCTGTTGACCCACTGAGAGAGGCATCATTTCAAAAACATCAGGAAGACAGAAGCTCATCGGATCAAGAGGACTCATGATCTTCACCAGCAGCTCCCTCAAAGTGAAATCTTCAGAGCTCCACTGTAGTCCCGCCCAGAAGATGTATAAACCCAGCATTTCATGAACACTGTGATGGAGACCTCTGGTTTGTGTAATGCAGAAAACAGTGAAAGAAAGGTCAACTGTGATCAGTCAGCTGAGACTGAAGAAGTCACTTGGATGAGCGACAAAACGTTTCTCCCACTGAAAACGCTACGTCCAGGTGAACAGAATCAACTTTTGGGGAGTGGCACTTTTGGGGGTTTACTTACCTGGATGACTGACGATGCATCAAGAAATTTTAACCCACTTTGGCAAGAACTGCCTAAAGCTTGTACGTCAGTATGCGCAAACAGTATGTAAGATGGCTGATTACAGGAACCACCTGAGATTCAGCCTCAGATGCCAAAAAAACAGGACTATGCCTAAAACTCTGCAAGTCCTCCAGAAGGCACAGCACCAGCTGCTTAATGAATCGGTGAGGCAAACAAATTTTACCATTGATGTGCTAAAATCTGAAGAGGAGCAGATCCGACAGAGACGAATTTACTTATGAGTCCCTGAAACGAGACCCAGGGAGTGGTTACAAGAAGGGGGTGATAGACTGTCTGAAGCAGTTAGAACAAGACAATGCTATTGACCAGATGTCATACCACAGGCTGTACCCAGGGGAATCTACATCAAATCTCTATGGTTTACCGAAGATTCAGAAACAGGGTGCATCTTTAAGACCGACTGTTTCTTGTAGTGTGCTCTGCAGTCATAAGCCATCAGTGTGTAGTACAGTGAGCTGAGCACGCAGCCATGGGGTGAGCCAGAACTGAGGGTGATGGCAGAGGATGTGGTGTTAATCCTGACTCTCTGCAAGTAAGGAAATCCAGTTACACAAGGATGAGAAGGGTACCCAGTGCTGCCATCTTGGTCATCAGTTTCTGTGGGATGATGGTGTTAAATGCAGTAGTGAAATCTATAAACAGCATTGTCAGTGATAGTCTGAGCAGGCATATCCATGGAAGGACGCACATACCTCTCTCCCACACAATGGCACCCCGACTGCCATTGACTATGTGCACGTTAGCATATGCTACTTCCGGTGCGGAAACTCCTGTGGGGAGCTTTGTTTCCGGTGTCCTATTCGCGCCTGGTTTACGGTCCAAAACAAGTTAAGCAAATGAATGAATCAAGCAGCGATTTACATTTCTATAGATATCTTGGGCATTTACCCAATATATCTGTAAATGATGTTCATCGACTTTTTGATATTTTTTCCCCGCGCCTCAGAGCAAAAGAGAAAATGGATTCAAATGTTATATTTCTCAGCTGTCCCTCGTTTATTGCGGGTGTTATCTTCTAGAAATAACCAGCGATAGGTGAAATCAAGTAGCCAATTTTATTTTTTGACGGTGCAAAACGTTTCGTGGACATCGTGGACATACAGTACTGCACTTCAGTCACACTGCTAGCGATCGATGCAGCGATTGTGTACTGTAGAGGAGAGACGGCACGGAGGAGATCGTCTGCAGCGATCAGGACGCAGGACACAATGTGACGTAAAAAAAAATAAGCATGCAAACTTGCACTAAGAAATCTGCAAAACAGCAAGGTGAAAGGTGAACCGTGTTATTAGCGAGGGACCACTGTAATTTTTAAGGTAAGTCACAACATACCCTTCGTACATACTAACCTATAGAAACCGTTACCAGTAATCATTCATTTTTGTGTGGCTTTTTTCACAGTTTGTTAACATGCTGTGTAGGTGTGTACTTGACTAGCTGATATCGACATAACGTGGAAACATCTGGTTTGACTATTCTTCACCTGTAGTTTGAATGCTGAACATTTGCCTGTTTAAATCATAAGACCAGTCACTATACAGAGATGTGCTACTGAATGTGGACGATGTGTCTTCTGCATGCAGTAATGCAGTTCTGCTTGTGTTGAGTGATGTAAACAACTGATCGATCTAAACGCTTTAAACGTCAAAATTGATCATTAGATTTTTTTATGACACAACAGTTGTGAGTGTTCCTGTAGCCGCTAAGACTGGTGGACCTAAATCTTCACCACCACCACGTCTGGTATACATACAAGCGAAAAAGGGGAGTGGGTGGGTCAGCGCTCAGGGCACAGAAACTTAGCTGGCTTCAAACACACCATTTATTTTCAGGATAAAACACAGCCAGAGTCACAAATACAAGATAGAATTCCCCATATACAATAAAAATAGTGTTGCAACCCGTTAAAAACCCTGCTGGCAGAAATAACTATACACTATTAAAACAAGGCTAAAACATGTTTTCCATATGCTAAAATTACCCTTCCACAGTCCCATAATCCCACAGCCCAGCCACAAATGGGCGAATGGTCCTTATCTGAAAGAGACAGGAGAGGAACTTCTCTTCCGGGATGGGGAAACTCGCCAGCAACAGACCAGGGAGGTGGCTCCTATTGCAGACCTGTCTCCTCCGGACAGCGCGTCGCCGCACAGTCCCGCCCCACTCCACACCTGAACACGGCCTCCCTCGTCTCACCGTCAGATGCAGGCAGAAGGGCATCCCTGCCCTGTTGTGCATTGCGGCCATCGCCACCCACTGTTGCCGTTCCTGCCGTTAGGACTGGATCGCTGAACGACTCGCGGCGCCCCACAGTCAGGCAGCAGTTCGTTCCACACACGTGCGGGCTTGCACGCGTTCCTTTTTCTCCTGCTCACCCTTCATGCGTCGCTTCTTTCTTCTTTTGTCTCTGCGCTCACCATCCCCTTTAACAGGTCAACCTGGCAGCTGATAGGCCACCTTGGGGAACGCCACCACCTCACAGGTGCCTACAATCAGAGGTGTGGACTCGAGTCACATGACTTGGACTCGAGTCAGACTCGAGTCATTAATTTTATGACTTTAGACTTGACTTGAAAAAATGTTCTAAGACTTGTGACTTGACTTGGACTTTTACACCAATGACTTGGGACTTGAATTGGACTTGAACCGGTTTACTTGAAAAGACTTGATATTTTACCCCAAATATAAAATTTAACATGCATATTATATAGAGATTGAAAATGTGACGTCATTCACGGGTAGAACCGCAAAGGATTCTGGGAACTCGTGGCAAGCGGTACTAGCGCACGCAGGCTTTCAATTGAAATCAGTTACACAGCGATAAAAAGAAACACAAAAAATGGCAAGAAGCTGTTGTATTATTAACTGCAATAGCCGGTCGCATGACAGCCACGGGAAGCCGACGGGTAAAGAGATCGGTTGTTATTGGATTATGTTGTTGAAGAGAAATTGTTCGAGCCATGTTTCCGAAGTAACAAAGAGGCGACGGATGGCCTGGATTGCAGCCATTCAAAGACCAATTATAACGTCCCAGAACACTCCAGCTCACAGGTTAGTCTGCTCCAAGCATTTACACGAAGGTCAGTGTTTTTTAGTAGTTAATACGTCATTTTCATAACATAATTGGTGATATAGGTTACAAGCAAGTCTGGCGCTGAACAGAAATTGTCGCGCTATGCTCCTTTATTTATTGTGCATAAATAGTGAATTGTCCTGACACAATATTGCGTTTCGCTTCTGTTATTATGGTACATTGACAAAAACATATACTTTTATTCACAGGATAAAACAGTTGTTTTGTATCACTAATTGTCCAGTGCGATTACAGCATACAGTATTATTGTCACTGCTACATTTCTGTAACGCGTACCAGAAATTATTTCCACTGCTAATTAATTACCATTGAGCTCAAAGGTCCTATTAATAAACTGTTAACGAATGTGTATTTATGAAGACGATTTGTGAGACTGGTAAACTTATGATACGTACGATGGTCTTTCGTTCTACACGGTGCATTTCAAGGTCCTGCACCCATCCGTCGGTAAACTGTACCTGGGCTTGTTGCAGTGACCTGAAGTTACTAAACTTCACGAGTGTATGCACTCACTCCAAGAACCGTATGATTATAAATATGCATATAAATATGCTACGATGAGATAGCTGACTTCATCTAACTAGCAAATGTTTTCCAGGCTACGTTGGTGATGCAGTTTTTTTTTAATGCGTATGATATTTTTGTCATGCGATTTTAAAGCCGGTCCTACAACCGCATCCAAGAATAACATGCAGCTTATCTCAGAACTGTCGGTGAAAATTATTCTTGGAGCTAGGTTTAATTGAGCTGCATTTTAAAGAGGTGCAATTTCACAATTTGTGTATATTTTCTACGTTCACTATTTTGTCATGTGTTGAGAAAAACACAGATTTAAAAATTACATGGTCTAATATTTACATTTAGCATATAACTGCAACATTATTTTTTCGTTTTGTTTTTTTTAAAGACTCGAAAGGACTTGAAATTCAAAATTTCAGACTTGTGACTTTACTTGGACTTTTACACCAGTGACTTGAGACTCGACTCTGACTTGCCTGACATTACTTGAGACTTGACTTGAGACTTGAGGATAAAGACTTGAGACTTACTTGAGACTTGCAAAACAATGACTTGGTCCCACCTCTGCCTACAATTGTCTGTTTAGTCCACAGTGGGTTAAAGGAACATGGTACAACATTAATACAAATATAAATATGAGGATAAAACCATGCAGTATAAATATCAATAAACAAACATGCAATATAAATATCACAATAAAATCATGCAAATAAAATCAACACTATGTACCAATACACAGATTGATAAAACATAAAAACACAAATTTCCGCTGTGTGACATTCCCACCTTCTGCTCTTTGTAACTTAACGTGATCTTTCCGTTTTCGAGTTTTGGACATGATTTTGGAGTATATCTTCGCAGTAGCGATTGACCGCAAAGTAAAGCTACCGGAAATGTACAACCCCACATCCGGTCTCAAACCAGGAAGTTAGCATTTTCTCGTGCACAGGGTCAATTAAGTATCGGGATGAAACCCTTGGACCCATTGTCAGATCCTGTGCTGCTGCAGTGGGTTCTAGACTCTTCTTAGCACATAACAATGTGTCCAAATGTGGTGAGAGACGCTGTCAAGTTGTACCTCAGACTGTTAAAGGAGCTCAGTGATGTCCTGGTCCAGATCTGGGAGGCTATACTTCAGGACATCCATCCATTGTCTCATGATGTCTCTTTTTTTCTTGTTTTTTAAATGATGTGAAGTATACAGAGGTGGGGGAAAGTCCCAGGTCAAGTAGGGAGTGCTTTTTGTATTTCACTAATTATATTGAGTAGATATTTCAACTTAGGAAAAAATGTGTTTATTTTTAATTTGACACCTTTGCAAATCATGACATTTTTGGAACATTTTCTGTTAAACCTTTTCTAATTAGCATAAAATGTTATGGTTGAAAGTTTGGACATAAATGATTACTGTAATTTTGTGTGTGTGTGTATTTTTTATAGGTCATTAGACATGCTCCCTTGATGCCATCCGTCTTCAGTAGTGCATTTGAAGCTCAAGCATATGTCAAAAAAATCAACACACTGCTTCAGAAACACTGTGCTGAGGCTAGGTTCATCTGAGCAGAGTCACGTGATCATTGTTGTTAGAAGCTTCATTCTGCACATCACTGCTTCAGAACCTGATTTAATGCTTTCAATCATTGGTGGAATTTGTGCTGTGTTTTGGTGGTGATTTTGTGTGGGTGAGAGCGAACCAGTGTGGAGCCAGCAAGGAAGAGAGCACGTTCTGCCTATTCCTAAAAAAGGTCATAAGCAATTCAGCGACCATGTCTAAAATGTACTTAAGATATACTTTATACAGTAATAGTTGTTTCATATTATATATAAATGTGCCTGTCCACTGGTTAATTAAATAATCACATGGAGGCAGGTACCTCACACCACATGCATACTCCCAACCTATTATAAGATTGTATATTATTATATATCTTGTTTTGTGTGTGGGGGGCGGAGGTTGTTTTTTGTTTTTATTAATTAATAAAAAAAATGTCAAAACATCACAAGTAAAAGGAGATTACACCATGGCACATATATATAAAAAAAACAGAAAAACCCAAAACATGTTTAAAGCACCCCACAAGCCTAATATCAGGATATTTTATGATAAATAAAAAATTATGATAAATAAATTATAAATAAATTATGATATGATGTTTATGATATTAAACAGAAGCTTTCAATTCAGCTGTTTCAAACATAATGAAGGAGTTCATTTCAAGTTGTAGATTCAAGCTGCTCTTCATATTTTTGGCCACTAGATGTCACCAAAAATGGCTGTGTTGAATAATGAGCCGTTTTTCAATACAAGCGTCAACACTTCGGAAAGGTTCGTTTGGCCAACACAATCAATAGATGTGGGATTACATAAATAAAACACAAAACTTACCTGTGTGTTAGATGCAGCTTTGAGTTGATTGTAGTGTTGACTGCTGCTTCTTCTAGAGCTAGGCAGACTGGACACAATTCTGGAGTACTGCTGCCATGTATTGTACTGTGTAGCGTAATCACTAAATAGTCTAATAGCACTTCACTTCACTCTTTAACTGGGTAAAAGAGTGAAGACTGTTACTCCAGCTGCTCCAGCTGCTCCTGTGCTTAAACAACTTCAGGAGGAGAAAAATAGTTCTTGCACAAGATGAGAATGTGATTGACTGTAAATCAAGTTCTGTGTTCTGGTGACCAACAGACAGGGAAGCAAACATTACAATGAATAGCATTTCCTTTTAAGAACTGAGTGAAAATGTTGTTTATTTTGCATGCACTTCTTCATCTTGTATTTAAAAACTTTCTAAATCCTCAGATTTTTTCAGGGTCTCATCTGCAGCACCACAGAACAACAAAGAGAAATGTAACTTCAAATGCACAAATATAACTTCTCATTATGTCTTTAAAGGCCTCAGCCTTTAAATACATTTTTATGAATTCTAGATATTCAGTTCCCTCAACAAATAATTCCATACTTGAAGCTACCAGATGCAGCTCCTCTTCATTATAGCCGTATGTCTGTTGGTCTTTCCAGGTTATGAGAAAGAACTTTTCACACAGTGAAACAACAGTGAAGTTGTTGGTGGTTGGGATGCCTCCCACCCCCGCAGGATAAATTTTGCAAACAGTGACTTCTTAGAGGGGACATAGTTGTCTTTGTATGTAGATACAAACTGTGTCCTTACGTGCAACAGAAGGCATGAGAACATCAGGTGTTTGCTTAAAGATGGGAAATAGGTAATATCACATCGCTTTAAATGTGGAGAAGATTTTTGCAGGGTATTTTTCTTTTGGGTGATATGAAATCAAACCCTCTGTGTGGCTGACGTCTCAACCTAAAAGGCAGAAAGATAATAATTACACTGATGATTCACTAATCTTGTGGTTACTCTGGCGCTCCTTGCCTAAGTTTTCAGTCATTCTCACTGTACAGCGCTTAATGCCAATGAAATCACTTATGTCTGTTGTCCTGAAGTCAAAGCACCACAGTAATTTGGTTTGTGTGTTCATAAGCCGTAAGCTCAGCGAGCTGCTGTGTCTGCACACTGTGTGAACATGTAGCCAACTGTTTTTGTCTCATATTACCTCAGCACTGGTCTCTCCATTGTTTGACTCTGAAGGAAATGGGAAGAAGGTTTGCAGGAGGATACAGGTAGAGAACTCATTCTAGAGTAAACAATAAACCAAGAAGAAGAAGAGGAACACGCTGTTTTACTGGCTCTGGTCATATGAAGGATCTCACAATGGTTAAAAAGAAAAAGACATTCTGGGAGTGACCAGGAGAAAACTACTGAGCAGAATACACAACAACTTATTTTTCTGAAGCAAACTTGTGGGCTGGGAATGTGATTCAAGCCTACAGTCCAGGGCCCAAAACACCACAGTCAGGGTACTAAAGAGGAAAGTGTGGGTTACTTTAAAGAATAGGTAACAAACTGCCACCATTTAGACACATTACTGCACAGTTTCTGCCACAAGGTGGTGCCACTATATAGGTAAGGCAAGATTTAAGGCAGAAGCATCAAAGCTTAGATGAAAACAGCCTGGTTAAGATGAATCCCGATGACAAAGGTTAATCTGTCACACAAGCACACTATCATTCACTCCATCTGAGAGTAATTCATGTAAAATGGCTACTTTTATTTATTGGACTCCCGTCATCAAATCACACATGTAGTAATACTACTACTACTACTACTAATAATAATAATAATAATGGCCACAACAAAATTTACCAAAGAATTTAAGAACTTTTCAATTTAGGAACTGTCACTGATATTACACGAACTGAGCATTTCTCCATTATATTAAATATGTTGCATGGAGGGAGACAACACAGGAACCTGGAGGGTTCCTGTAAAAGGAATTGCAGTGGAAAGCATACGTAAGTATGCAAATACATTTACATTTACAAATGCACATTTGAATATTTTCCATGACATCTGGACACAGAAAGAAACCTAAACTAATTTGATGGAACATTTACAAGTCTATAGAACCTCTGTTTCACCCTCACCGGTCAGGGAGGGATTGTTAAAAAGGTGAAGGGATCCTGGCACATCATTTTCAAAATCCCTGCTGGCCCTCAGCAGTCAGTGGACATTAAATATGAGAGCTGAGTCACTCGGGTTATATCTAAGAGGTTATCTTTAGCTTATTTCAGTGATTTATTTGTTCCAGAGCAACTTGGTTTGTCAGAAATTAAATTAAATATTTTAAAGTTTGTTTGTTTTTTTTAATAACGTGGCCTTGGCAAAACTTCAAGCTGCATAGAAAAGATGTCTCTGTCACTGATGATGCAAACTAGGCATTTCCATATATTAAGTAATTTGCATGGGGAAGTGAGTACAAAACACACAAACACAGGACAAAAAAAGGAACTACAGTGGAATAAATTTAGATATTTGAATACTTTCCATTAACTTCCTCTGGACGCAGAAAGAGAAACCTAAACTAGTTTGATGGAACATGTACAGGTCTATAGAACTTCCGTTTCACCCTCACTAGTCACACAAACACAGGGATTAGTTGGCTGGTGAGGGAATTTTGGCACATCATTTTATGTAAATTCTCTCGACTTTGGTCAGTATTTACACAGTATAAGCCACTGTATAAGTGGCAATGTATAAGCCACATATTGCCAAAAGTCTTTAATGAAAGATTTTTGGAAATATGTGTTTAAAATCTTATATTAAACAGAGCCGTATCAGATGCAGTCATCTTCATTAAAAACAGTTTATTTTTTAATCTTCCCATCTTACACTGTAAACGCCCCATAGTTTTTGAGCTCTGAGTCATATTAACCATATCTTTTCACATTATAAATATACATTAGATTGATTCTGCATTGTATATTTTACACTTTTCAGTTGTATTCTTACATTAATTATAAAAATGTAATCAGGGCTCTTCTCCCTTTTCTACTTGTAAGAAAAAATGAACACCAGAAAACACTGCAGGGCAACGGCCTCTTATAATGATAATGCTAAGGTAAGTTTATTTTCAGTGAGTAAAAATGCTTCTTTTTATGCATTTCAAAGAAAAAAATGGGATAGTTTGGTAGATGAACAAAGTAGACTGGTGTATTGGGAGGCATGCAAGTCAGAAAGTAGAAGTAGAGTAAGTAAAATCTATCTATATAGAACTTTTTAAGACATGTAACTACACTGAAAAAAAAAAAAGATTGGCCAGCTCTTGGATTTACATAAGCATCTTGCGTGTATTTAACACAATTGTCTCATGCTTTTAAGTTAAGTGTAACTATATAGTGTAGACGGGTTGCTATGCAGAGCGGGTAGATGAAATTGCTCATATCATGTTCGAGTGAAGTAAGTCAATATTATAGCAATGTTAAATCTCACCGCACGGGATTTCAGTCTTGCGTGCTTTGGATCGTGGTTTGAGGAAGGCATCCATCTCAGTCAAGTCGAGCAGCCACCACTACTTTTTTCAGTATACCGAAAATAGTCAATTGGGTGGTTGTTATATTAAAAAAAGTCTACCTTGTAATTTGAACACAAAAATGTCACGTTTTTTATCTTGATTTCATTAAATCATGTAGGATCTGTATAAAATTCAACAACTTAATTTGTTCTTGTTGAGATGTCCTGATACAATCTAGTAAGAGTGGTTAGTTGCTGGACTCATTTAATTCACAAGATCGCATGAGATTTCAAACTGCAGGAAAATCACTGAAGTTATAAGAGGCAGACAACTACACACACACCATGTGTAAGTTATTGCTTTTTATTGTGTTTTTTTTCTGGGTATATTGGTTTCCTCCCACAGTCAAAAGTCATGCAGTTGTTAGAGTTAATTGGTGATTCTAAATTACCTGTGAATGAGTTCAAATGGTGTTTGTCTATGTCAGGGGTTGGCAACCTGCGGCTACGGAGCCGCATGCGGCTCTTCAGCCTCCTTGTAGTGGCTCCCTCTGGACTTGACAAAAATAAAAAAAAATAAAAAACCCAACATAAATGAAAGGTATTTCGAAACTCGTTTTTATTCATACATGATTATTAGTTTACTTTTTTTTGCCTAGTTATCTTGGAGTTTGAATTGATACTATCTAATTTTAAAAAAGCAATTTTTAATTTATAATTTTTCAACAAAAATATACGTCACATCAACGTCAACAGACCCTGCCTTTACCTGCTGGTGGATTTTAGAGTATGCTAACCCTGCAAAAGGCTAACCATGAAAAAAATCCCAAAAAAGAAAAGTTATGGAAGAAAATAGAGAGTTTAATTCAGCGTGGACATATTTATTTGCATTCACCGCCAATGATGCTGGCTTACCCATGTGCTTGATATGTGACGAGAGAATATCGAACAACAAAAAATGTAACATTGAAAGACATTTTCAAAACAAGCACTTAGCATTCGCTGAAAAATACCCAACCAAAGATGAGCGAAAGAGAGCAATTTCGGAACTGCTGCGAAAAGCTGAAGAGAACAAACTATCTTTCAAGAAGTGGATCAGCTCTCCACAGTCAACTAGCACTGCTAGTTGTGTGGCAGCTCTGGAGATTGTAAAGAGGGGGAAGCCGTTCACAGACGGAGAATATTTGAAAGAATCGTTCATAAAAATATCAGAGCATCTATTCTCCGACTTTAAAAACAAGGGGGAAATTGTTCAGAAAATTAGAGAAATGCCTCTCTCCGCAAAGACCGTCAGAGACAGGACCATTAAAATGGCGGAAAACATCAGCCGTAAGCAAATTGATGACATCAATTCAGCTTAAGCATTTTCAATTGCCTGCGATGAGTCAAGTGATGTAAACGATGTTGAGCAGACAGCACTGTCATGCAGATATGTCAACTGTGATGGGCCTCAGGAAAAACTGATTGAACTCATACCGCTAAAGGGCCAAACACGAGGGCAGGACATTTGTGAGGCTGTTGTGAGTTGTCTAGAAGCGAAAGGAATAAACACCACTCACCTGGTGTCAGTGTCCACTGATGGGGCACCCAGTATGAGAGGAGCACAGAAAGGCTTTGTGAATTTGCTTTAAAAGTCACTGGATCGAGAGCTGATGGCGTTTCACTGCATCCTCCACCAAGAAGCACTGTGCACACAAACATCCCCCCCCCCCCCCCCCCCCCCCCCAAATGTGTCGAAGTGATGAACCTCGTTATCAAGATAGTGAACAAAATAATTGCAAACGGGTTAAGCCACCGACAGTTTTGTTCATTGTTAGAAGAAGTCGACAACGCATATTCAGATCTCCTGCTGCACAACAAAGTCCGGTGGCTGTCCAGGGGAGAGGTGCTGAAACGCTTCGCTACCTGTCTGGAGCATGTGAAAACGTTCTTGGAAAGCAAAGGCCTCCGCTATCCTGAACTGGAAGACCCCGATTGGCTGGGTAAATTTTACTTCATGGTGGATATGACAAGTCACTTGAACACGCTGAATACAAATCTACAAGGAAAGGGAAGCACGGCCCTGCAGATGCTGGAGAATTTTTTGGCATTTGAGCGCAAAATGACAGTGTTTGCAAGAGATGCATAAAAACGTACGCTCTCTCACTTCCCCTCCCTAAGAGAGTTCAAAGAAGCAAACAATGAAATAAATTATGAATATTTCCACCGTGCCATCATTGCAATGCAAGCTGCATTTGGAGAACGATTCAGTGATTTCAGAAAGGAGAAACATACTCTCTCTTTCCCTGTCACACCGCTGGACATCGACCCATCTCTGCTGAACACAGTTGCATTCACCAGAGTATGTAAGTCTGATCTAGAAATTGAACTGGCCGACATAGTGGATAAAGATTTGTGGGTAAATAAGTTCAAAACACTGACGGCGGATCTTGAAGAAGTTGCCCGTCAGAAGGCTACGCTCGCTAAAGAGCACAAATGGAGTGATATGGAAAAACTCCCCCACCCCGACAAACTTGTTTTTGAAACATGGAGTGCCATTCCTGACACGTATATTAACATGAAAAAGTATGCATTTGGAGTCTTGTCCATCTTTGGCTCAACATACTTATGTGAGCAAGTTTTCTCAAGCATGAATTTTATAAAGTCCAAACACCGCTCCTGCCTCAAAGATGAGAGCCTATACAGTCCTGTATGAAGATCAAAGTCACATCTTACAGCCCCGACATAGGGAAGATCTGCAGCGAACTTCAGACACAGAAGTCACATTAAAATGGTAAGGATAATAGTATTTTACAAGCTATTATTTTTCAGAAAAAAAATATTTTAGACTTATATTTTTCGAGCTGATGTAGATTTTTTGTATGTTCAGGTGCTTCAGTTGATTGCTGGCTGAGCAAAAAACCCGAAGAGGCCGAGAGAACACTGACATGGACTTGTCAAAGACTCTCCTAATTTTCTATTTCTTTTAAAAGCTGCTAAGTTGCAGCTAAATGTTTTATTTATATTAAAGTGGGCTAGTTTTTATTTTACTATTACAAAAATATACGGCGGACTTAAATAGGCCTACAGTTAACAGTTTAATTTATTTCAAAGCAGGCCTACAAATGCACATTGCACTTCTGTTTGTTTTATTCAGTGGTTGTAACAGGTAAGAAAAAAAAGATGAAAAGTTAAATTATTACGTTATTTTTTGCGGTTCCCTACGATTTTTTTTTGGCAGAAGAGGGGCAAAATGGCTCTTTTGATGATAAAGGTTGCAGACCCCTGGTCTATGTGATAGACTGGTGAGCTGTCCACACTGAAAAAAAGGCCATGTTGGATTTACTTGATTCAATAATGGACATTTGTTGCACACAAATGTTTTGCTTTGGCAGAAAATTAAACAACTGAGTTAAATCAACACAACTTTTTCATATTCAATAAACCTGTGCATTTTGTGTTGCTAAAACGCGATTGAAACATGTTCAGATGAAGTAAGTTGAGCTCTTGGAATGTTGTAATCCTTCACAATTTTGTCATTTTATTTCAACACTATTCAATAACGTTTACCCCAATACTACTTGGTCACTTAAATACTACATGTTGTCTTCATATTACATAATGTTCAACAAAGTCTAGATCCTGGTTACCATAAAAGTTGAATGGATTTACAATGACTACCATCCTCCGGGTTGCAGGAGGGCTGGGAAATAACCCTGAAATGATAGGTTACGAGGCAGGGTACACCCTGGACACCTCACCAGTCTATCACATAGAAACAAACAACCATTTACACCTACATTCACAGGTAATTTAGAATCACCAGTTAACCCTAACTCTAATAACTGCATGACTTTTAACTGTGGGAGGAAACCAGAATACCCAGAGAGAAGCCACTGCAAACTAGCCAGAATGTGGATTTGAACCCAGGACCTTCTTACTGTGAAGCAACAGCACTAACCACCATGCCAACAATCTAGGAAACACAGGCAAGCTATGATTTCCTGTATTTGATGCAGAATTTTTTTGTTTTTGTCCTTGACAGGTTAATCCACAATAAATAGCAATAGCATGCACGTGGTGCGTGTGTAGTTCTCTGCCTCTTATAACTCCACTGATTTTCCTGCAGTTTGAAATCTTGTGCGATCTTGTGAATTTCATGAGTTCAGCAACTAACCACTCTTACTAGATTGTATCAGGTCGTCTCAACAAGAACAAATTAAGTTTTTGAATTCCATGCAAATCCTACATGATTTAATTACGTTCATAGTAACATGAAATTATTGTGTTCAAATTACAAGTTAGACTTTTTTAATGTAACAACCACCCAATTTACTTTTTTTGGTATACCAAAAAAAGTAGTGGTGGCTGCTCGACTTGACTGAGATGGATGCCTTCCTCAAACCACGATCTAAAGAGCGCGAGTCTGAAACCCGTGCAGTGTCACGGGATTTAACATTGCTATATTATTGACTTACTTCACTTGAACATGATATGAACAATTTAATCTACACTGAAAAAAAAAGTTCTTTCAATTTACTTGATTTTGTTGTGTACATCGGTCCCACATAATATGAATAAGTATGACTGACTTAATTTTCCACTTTCCCTCAAGTAATTAATGCTTGTCAAATCAAAGTATTTTATTTACATCAGATTACTTTAAAAAATTATGTTTGATGTACTAATATTAATCTGTTATCATAATATCAATGTATTGCATAATGTCAATATATTTTAATGTTTAACACCAACTTATTTGTATTTGCCAGTGGTACGCAATGATATTATGTAATGTAAACACATTGCAATTATGTTCCTGCAACACAAATTATGGCTTTAAATCCTACTTAATTTTTTTCAATTGAAATATTAACTGATCATTATTGACAAAAAAGGCAAAGACTGTGAGTGCTACTGAACAATTCACCTTTATTAAACTGTAACAGCAGTGAAAGCAGCAATTCTGCCATGAACAAGTCCAAAATCACATCCATGTAAACTTGTTAACACATTTTTAAAGATAGCCTGCAGAAATAACTAAAAGAAAAAGTTAGTTTGAGAATATATTTGCAAATATTTCACAAAAAACTGGCCTTAGCAGCAAATAAAAGAAAGTGCTTATAGATGAACCTGTCATCTCTTACATATAACATTTGTATTAATTACACAATTGAAAATGTAAACTAAATTAAGACTACCTAAAAAAAGCAACACGCTTTTATGAATAAACAGATTTACACAAATATAACTTGTGTATTATTTGACAACAGTTTCAGCTTCTGTACAAGTATTTACCTGTACAAGATTTCAACTAAGTTGAGCCTTAAATGACATTGTTACATAACTAATACCAAACACCTACATGAATTTTAATTTTAATTTTAAACATGTAAGCAGGACATTAAGGTTGACTTAGAACATATTGCTAAAAATCGTCAGTAAAAATTTCTTACAACATGATACCAAAAGGAAAAATCATCCTGCATTGCAATCACATGAGGGGAAAGCAATAAAAACATAAGCAGTATAACATTACTGAACACAAAATGAAAAACTGCAAAGAATTGCAGAAGTGCAGTCTTTGACTTCTCAATGAAACAGATGGTTTTTGAAAGCAAGAACTTTAGAGAGTTTAGCTCCATCCAGTTCCATGAAAACCTTCTGGAAAACGTCAAAGTTGTAGCGAAGGTCAGCAGGGTAGGCAAGGTTTAATGCATACATGAGTCCAAATAGCATTATCACAGCAAATGCTACATTATTCTTCGCCACCCTGATGCCTGCAAGGACAACTCTTGTTCATCTGCTGAAGCTTGCTCTTTAAGAAGATAAATTCAAACAGTGGTGTCTTCAACAGTCTCACTGATGGCACGTTCTTCCATGCCCTGTAAAAAATAAGCCATGTTAGTCATTTCAAGTAAGTAATATGACACACTGTGGAAAGTCCGAAAAAAAAGAAAAAAAAAAGACAAGTACATACCACATACTCCTGGATAAGCATGCCAGCGTCTTCACCCATGTAGATACACACTCCCTTGACACACTCAGCATCAACATCTTCACACTGAAATGAAATGTATGTAATTAGCATCTTCATTCAGCCCTTGTCCTTCATTTAAGTTTTAATAGTGTACTTTACATGAATGTTTTTAAAGTAAAGGCACACAAATTAATAATAGGTTTACTGGCAATTAATAATAAGTTGACAAAGTGAAGGTTAAAAAAACAAGCAGACGTAAAAATACAATATGAGAGAATTTATCATGGGAAAACATTTGAAATCTTCCACAATTATAAAGTTTCATCCAAAGAGGATCATGCTAAGTGAATGTTGTGGCTTTATCACTTACATTATCCATTTATAACTGTGCACAACTGTGCCTTAACCATTTTAGGCTAATACCACAAGAACACTGTGTATGAGGCAAACCTTACCTCATGGAAATCAAATAGAGCAGGCCATCTTGCCATGAAAGCCTCCACCATTGGTGCATCACGAACAACTTCATGTCTTCTGTATGAAAAAGTCTTTTCCATCTTGAGTTTCACCAACTCTGTTACTCTTTTTTTATGTCCATGTGGTGGGCTATGACATGTCAATAGCTTTAAGAGTCCCTTTGTCTGCTACTTCTGAAACTGAGGTAAGGTTAAGAAACTCATTCCCAAACAAGGAATCCATAAACTGAAGTCTGAAACTGCCCTGAAGACAACACTGTCTCTTGACTTCAACGATGAGATCCTCAGTTGATTCAGGCGCTCCATTAGAGAGTGAGCCTTCGACAGGTTCCGTCAGCCAAAACAGTCTTTAGGACCATAGGACTCCCCATAGGACTCTGTAGGCAACAAAGAATTACATATTCAGAAAGAATCATTTCAGTTTAGTTTTCATAAAGCTATCCATACCCAATAGTCAAAGTTATAAAGATCAGACATAAAAAAAAAGAATTTATCTAATGAAATACATGCGACTGAACCTATTACACTTATATGAACACCTTTTATTTCTATATGCCTTTTTAAAGTCACAATGTGGACTGATCCAATCTCATAGTCAACCAATGGATAAGTATCAAGGAGTTCACAGAGTGAAGCGAGAGTGTATATTCTTGTGGATACTGGGCTGAGCTCAAAAGCTCTGTCATGCTCTCTGTACCAGCCACCAAGCTCTCTGACAATGTAGAATATGCTGTGGTATAGGGCTGCTCGATTATGGCAAAAATGATAATCCCGATTATTTTCACTGAAATTGAGATCTCGATTATTTGACAATATTTATTTAACAATAACAATGTATTGAATAATGACTTTAAAGATTGTCAAAAAATAATATAAAATAGTGTGCAAATACTGATAACAGTGCAAATGTCTGCAATATAAAAAATTAATGAAAAATGTAAACATCTATGTTTAGTGAACTTTGCAGTGTTGCTCTGTGGTGCAGCTACGACACTGTAGCAAAGTTTACACACTATGTCTACTTGATCCACGTCTGACTCCGCGAACCCATAATGTTTCCACACCACTGAAGTTTTTTTTACCTCTCTTTTCAACCAACGGCAGTCACTCTCCTCTCCAAATAACTTCTGCTTAGTTTTCCGAGCTTCCCTCGGGTCCTCTTAATCAGCGGTCCCCAACCCCTGGGCCTCGGATCGGTACCGGTCCGTGAGTCGTTTGGTACCGGGCCGCGAGAGTTGAGGCTCAGGTGTGAAATGTATAGTTTTCAGGGTTTTTATCGGTTTTCAGCGTTATTTTGTTATCGTTTTTATCGTTTACTCGGTTTTCCTGGGTCTTTTCACATGTGTTATGAATAAATTTTCTTTTTTTCGGTACCGGTACTGGTTTTATTTTGTTGTATTTATCCGCGACACCTTAAAGGCCATGAAAATATTGTCGGGCATAAACCGGTCCGTGGCACAAAAAAGGTTGGGGACCGCTGCTCTTAATTGTTGTGACACGTGTTCGAAATACAGAGAGGTGTGCTCAATTTGCCACACGGAGCAGCGCGAGAGTAAAGCACGAGGGAGGGGCTAATAATTGGCTCAGTCATTTTTAATGATCGTTGAAAGCCCAGATCGTAATCGTGATTAAAATTCGATTAATTGAGCAGCCCTACTGTGGTACAATGCAGATATGGATTTTCAGTATTCTGGCAATCCACCTGCTGCCCTTTGGGCCAGTACCATTCCCTTTCTATAAGTTATGCCCTTTAATGTCACACACTGTGCAAGGTTGACCTCTAGAATGTCAGGGAATATGTACCTAATGACTTAAGCTATCTCCTCTTTAAGCAAATCCACTAAATTCAAATTCAAATTCAAATTTTATTTGTCACGTACACAGTCATACACAGTACGATATGTAGTGAAATGCTTGGACAGCTGCTCGTGACCTAAAGAAAACAAAAAAAGGAAAGGCTATGAAAGGCTATGAATAAGATAGGAAATAAATATGAAAAATTAAAAAGAAAAATTAAAAAGGGTAAATTTAACTAGGAAGGAATAAAATATAAATTAAGGTTAAAAATGAAATAACTGTACAACACAAATTAGAATGAAGGGTAAATTTAACTGGGAAGAATAAGATAAAATATATAAATTAAAGTTGAAAATAAAATAACTGTACAACAAAATACACAATACACAATATAGAACTATATAAGAATGTATGAAGAAATCTAAATATAAATAAATATATACACAATAACAGCAGCTGTACAAGTATTAACCGGAAATGAAGAATATAGTGACCAGTGTTGTGCAAAAACAAAGTCCAGAAAGTCCAGTGTGTGTGTAAGAACCATATGTGTGGGTCAGTACTGTGTGGTGGTGTGATTGAGAGACCGTATCGCCTGCGGGAAGAAGCTCCTCCTCAGTCTCTCTGTGTTGGTCTTCAGGGAGCGGAATCGCTTTCCTGACCTCAACAGAGAGAACAGTCTGTTGTTGGGATGGCTGAGGTCCTTCACGATCTTCCTGGCCTTGGTCCAGCACCGCCTGCTGTAGATTGAGTGCAGGTCAGGGAGCTCGGAGCGGATGGTGCGCTCAGCTGACCGCACAACCCTCTGTAGAGCTCGTCTGTCCTGCATGGTGCTGTTCCCGAACCAGGTTAAGATGTTTCCCGCCAGGATGCTCTCTATGGTGCACGAGTAAAAGTTCCTGAGCACCTTGGAGGGCAGTTGGAAGTCTCTCAAGCGTCTGAGGTGGTAGAGACGCTGTCGGGCCTTTTTCACCACGGTGTTGATGTGACAGGACCATGACAGGTCCTGCGTGATGTGAACTCCGAGGTATTTGAAGCTGTCCACTCTCTCCACTGGGCACTCGTTGATGACGGGGGTCTGGTAGTTCCTCTCCTGCTTAGTGCTGAAGTCCACTATCAGCTCCTTTGTCTTACTGACGTTTAGAAGGAGGTTGTTCCTCTGGCACCAGTTCTCCAGATTCCTAATCTCCTTCAGGTAGGCCGTCTCGTTGTTATCAGAGATCAGGCCCACCACGACGGTGTCGTCAGCAAACTTGATGATGGTGGTGGAGCTGGTAGTGGCCACACAGTCATATGTGTACAAAGAGTACAGCAGGGGGCTCAGAACACACCCCTGGGGGGCTCCAGTGCTGAGAGTGGTGGAGGCTGAGACATGTCCGCCCATCCTTCCTGCCTGTGGTCTGCCAGTTAGGAAGTTGGAGATCCACTGACACATAGATGAGCTGAGTCCCAGATGCTCCAGCTTGGTGGTGAGTGTGGAGGGAATTATGGTGTTAAATGCAGAGCTGTAGTCTATGAAGAGCATTTTAACATAATTCCCCCTTCTAGTGTCCAAGTGAGTGAGTGATGTGTGGAGGAGATGAGAGATGGCATCGTCTGTGGAACGATTTGGACGGTAAGCGAACTGTAGTGGGTCCAGTGTGTCTGGTAGTGAAGAAATGATGAAGTCTCTGACCAGGCGTTCAAAGCACTTCATCACTACTGAGGTGAGGGCTACAGGGCGATAGTCATTGAGAGAAGCAGGGTGGGGTTTCTTCGGGACAGGAACAATGATGGACTCTTTGAAGCATGTGGGGATCACCGACTGAGATAAAGAGATGTTGAATATCTCAGTGAACACAGGAGCTAGCTGGTATGCGCAGTCTCTTAGGATACGACCTGGGATGCCGTCTGGTCCTGCTGCTTTCCTGGTGTTCACTCTCTTGAAGGCTCTCCTTACTTCATGCTCGGAGATGACGAGCACGTTTCCGGTGCTGGCAGCATCTTCCTGTCTGCAGCCGTTAGCGCCGCTAACACTAGACCTTAGCTGCAGCCTCGAAGCGAGCATAGAAAGTGTTCAGCTCGTCTGCCAGAGTCACGGCTGCGTTCGTCATACCGGTTGTTGGTGCTTTATAGTCCGTTATTGTCCTTAGTCCCCGCCACAGGCTCCTAGAGTCACTCTGTTGGAGTTGTGACTCTAGTTTCCTCCCGTAGCGCTGCTTCGCCTCTTTCACCGCCCTCCGCACGTTATATGACGCGGCTTTGTACGGGTCCATGTCCCCCGTCATGAGTCCCGTGTTGTAGGCAGCGGTGCGGGATCTCAGAGCGTCGCGGATGGTTTTATCCACCCACGGCTTCTGGTTGGGAAACGTTGTGATAGTCTTTGTCTCCACGGTATCATCCGCTAGTTTCCCGATGAATCCCACAACCGCTTCCGTAAACACGTTGACGTCATCGTCTGAGCTGTTCCTGAACATGTCCCAGTCTGCGTCATCGAGTGCGTCCTGTAACGCGGCCACCGATTGGTCCGTCCAGCGCGCGACCTTCCTCTGAACCGGAACTTCCTGTTTCAGCCTTTGTTTGTATTTTGGCATGAGGAAAATGGCGGCGTGATCAGATTTGCCAAACGGGGGGCGGGATTGTGCCTTGTAGCCGTCCTTGACCGTAGTGTAGCAGTGGTCCAGTGTCCTTTCACCTCTGGTGGGGCAGGTGATGTGTTGATAAAAGTTCGGCGCTGCGCGTTTGAGGTTGGCGCTATTAAAGTCCCCCGTCACAATAAGCGCAGCGTCCCGGTGTTGTGTCTGGTGCTGTGTGAGTGCCTCATGCAGCTCGCATAAGGCGGTGACCGTGTCCGCTTGTGGTGGAATATAAACGGCACTTACAATGACCGATGTAAATTCCCGAGGTAGATAAAAAGGACGACACATGATGGACAGTAGTTCCAGATTTGGTGTGCAGGAGCGTGTGAGAGGAACAACGTTCGCACTGTTGCACCAGTTGTTGTTCACCATTAAACACACGCCGCCTCCCCTTGACTTCCCCGAGTCCCGTGTCCTGTCCATGCGGTGAACCGAGAAGAACTCGGCCGGCTGGATGGCGTGGTCCGGCACCGCTGGGTTCAGCCATGTCTCGGTGAAGCAGAGGAGATTGCAGTCCCGAATGTCTCTCTGGAACTTTATCCTGGCCCTGAGGTCGTCAAGCTTGTTCTCCAGTGACTGGACGTTGGCGAGCAGGATGCTAGGCAGAGGTGTGCGGTGTGCACGAGCTCTCAGCCTGTTCCTGACGCCGGCTCGCTTCCCTCTAGGCCGCCTCCGCTTCCCTTTGTTCTCCCTCGAGATCTCACTCGGCCAGCTCGGATCCGGAGTTAAAAACTTCGAATTGTGAGTACATTGTATACCAATAGAAACAAGAGTGTCACTGTCATACCTAATGTACCCTATGGTGATGATTTTGCCGATTTAGAAACGCTGAAAACTAACTTAAAAAACAAAGACAAAGAAAAAGTGGTCGGAGCAGTCGTGACGGCAGCCGACCTCACCGGCGCCATCTTTTCCAACTAGAAAGGCCGATACAGCTGAGACCTCTAATTCAGACTTGCCAAGAGATGGGGAGTTTAGATGGTAAGCTATCATCATCTGATGTTTTGACTTCTGTAATCATAAAGGTAAAAATTCCACCATCACAAAAACATTAATTTTAATTGAAAAAAGGTATTCCAGTCCAGAAGAGCATCAATGGTTTCTTTAAAGTACCAATCTTTCTCTCATTTATACATAATGTTTTGAGAAGCAGCTCACATATGTTCTACACAAAGTAGGAAAAAAAAAGGGGGGGAGGGGGTCCTAATTTTTGTTAGGACGATGTTGGAAAATTCACAATACATCCCTTAATAAGACATACTCTGTTGAACAAACTTATCTCCTTGTAGATATCTGCTGTATTATTTGGGCTTGACCAATAGAATAGTCAAGTAAGTGACACTTCACCTAAAACAATGACTAAATGGAAAAATGATTTGGCATTTATGGGCACAGGTTCTTAAACCCACGTCTAAGGTGGCAGGATCCTTATTATAACTTGAGTGCATGTCAGCAGCAAGAATTAAGGTATGGCACTGTGGGGCTCCCAGCTTCTTAAACTCTGACGTTACAGCCGGACTAATTAGCCACTGTAGCCATAACTAGCACGAGTAACACAAACACTATTGCTCTCTCAGTGACGTTTTAACTTGCTAAGCCATCAAAAACGTCAGAGCTCTCTGTCACATGCATAAATTCCATATCTGACTGACAACAGCTGCTTTCTCCGGCTATGTGCAATTTGTTACTATTTTTCAGCTTTAGCCACAAAGCTAATACCAACTTTAGCTAGCACTGTAAAAACAACATGCAGATGCATTACAGATTACTTTTCATATAGCATGCACTACAACAATTCTGTGAAAACGTACCCAACTAAAACAAATGTATTTAAATTACTTACCTTCTCAGTATGCCTGACTCAGTGCCAAAGATTGCATGTGGCTAAACAGTCTTCCAGAATTGGTCTTATTATCCAATCATATTTAGTTGTTGTCTTTGAATATATTGCATCATTTCCGGTTGTGGTCAAACATGATTACAATGGTTTTAGTATTCTAATTTAGTCACTTTAAATCAATGCAAGAAAAATAAGTAGTCTCAGTATTGTTTATAATCAAGTAAATGGTACTTTATTTAATCATGTAAATAAGAGAAACATGAAAGGCTTGTGTAGCATTAACTAAATTCATTTGTGCAAATTCAAAAGCCTGCCAATTCCCATTTTTTCAGTGTACCCTCTCTGCATATCATGTAGTTTCTACACTATATAGTTACACTTAACTTTAAAGCATGAGGCAATTGTGTTAAATACACGCAAGATGCTTACGTAAATCCAAGAGGTGGCCAATCCCTTTTTTTCAGTGCAGGGTGTACTCTGCCTCTTATCCTATCACTTCTGGGTTATGGCCCAGCCCCCCGCAACCTGGATAAAGATAGGAGGATGGTAGTCGCTCAATAGATTGATCCAATTCTTATGTTAACTAGACTCTAAACTTTGAACATTATGATATGAAGACAACATGTAGTATTTAAGTGAGCAAGTAGTACACTATTCAATAACTAAAAGTTATTGAATAGTGTTGAAATAAAATGACAAAGAGCTCACCTTACTTCATCTAAACATGTGTCAATTGTGTATTATCAATATAAAATGCACAGATTTATTGAATATGAATAAATTGTGTTTATTTAACTCAGTTGTTTAAGTTTCTGCCAAAGAAAAACAGTTGTGTGCAACCAGTGTCCACTATTGAATTAAGTAAATTCAACATGGCCTTTTTTTCAGTGTATTACAAAGGGGCCAGAGGGGCCGATGGTGCGATATGGCAGCCTCGCTTCTGTCAGTCTGCCCCAGGGCAGCTGTGGCTACAACTGTAGCTTGCCTCCACCAGTGTGTGAATGCGAGAGTGAATGAATAGTGGCATTGTAAAGCGCTTTGGATGCCTTGAAAAGCGCTATATAAATCCAATCCATTATTATTACAAAGGGCTTTGCGGGTTATTTAAAAATACAAAGGAAAAGAATGATAGGTTTTATGTGAAGCTGGACACAAAAGAAGAAGAAATTGACTCTTTGACTGGCTAGGCAGAAAGATGAAGTTGAAAAGGACATGTTTGATTCCTCTCGCCATTGCTTTCTCATAATACTTTATATTCTCACCGGCACACAATCCCAAATCCTGCTAGTGGCTAGAAGTGTTTTTTAAATAGATAGATAGATGATACAATGATACAGTCATGATAAACACACCTTTTTTAGTCTTTTGCATACTTCATGTTAACATGCTGACATTTATTGTAATTATCATTTTCATAAAATATAACTAGCACATTACACATAGCTGGAGAATAAACAGTTTCAGCGTGCTAAGGTGTGTGTCTGTGAATACAACAAATCCACACTCATGCTGTCAGAGCAGAGCATCTTTTATTCATCAGAATCATATCAAAGCACCTCATGCAGATGATTTCATGATATCTCATTCTGGGTTGTAAAATTCACCTGTCCAGGTGTTAAACTAAATTGTTTACAGCACGTTCATAAGATCCCTACAAACCTCTTCCTCTGCTCTCTGCCTGTTTTCAGCTGAGTACATGTAGTTTCATTTTTAACTTCTTCCACATTTGTAGGTGTGTTGCTCAGGCTCTCAGCTTCAGCACAGTTACCATAAGGCCAGTCTTTGGTTTCTTTTGTGTTCAAGCCAAACAAATTGTGACATGATCTGCAAGGAGGTAATTGTCCTCTATTCTAGATGTTAAACACCTCACATCTGATATTCCCAGGAACCTCAATGGTCCCATCAAAGTAAGTTTTCCTGACCATTACTGGATAATAGGTCATCACTGCACCAGATACATATTCATGCCATTTGCTAAGACAGGAGGCACCAATCACAATTTTCCCTCGGGTCAGGGCCTTTGGTGGACATGGAGGCTCCATAATACCAGGCTGGATTGTTATTGTTCTGAGAAATACAGATGGTGGTCGAGACCAGAAGATTTGATTTGAACATCTTTTAACATGATCTTGTAGACTCTTCTTTATTTGTTCTTCATTCTCAGGTTTTTTTGTTGTTTTTTTTTGCTGGACAATCTGAAATTGGTTACAGATATTGATGTTACAATTCTTTTTCCAAATTTCCATAACTTTTGCTATCGTATCAATACTGAGATTATGTTTTCATTTCTCACAGTTGCCATGAAATGAACCTTTAATCCTGTGACAGCCCTCTTAGATCATGTCATGCCAACAAGTTTAAACTTTAAGGTGAAACGTTTTTCTGTGGCTAAATTGATTTTAAAAAAGAAACAAAGCAGTGGTAT
The DNA here is from genome assembly GCF_900408965.1 of Simochromis diagramma. NCBI lineage: Eukaryota > Metazoa > Chordata > Actinopteri > Cichliformes > Cichlidae > Simochromis > Simochromis diagramma. The sequence goes on from NW_024387170.1 coordinate 3,040,478, forward strand.
GAGTGTGTGAAAGTAAAATGCATTTGTAGGGCTTTTACATGCAGATGGTGGAATTGAACTCAGGACCTTCTTGCGGTGCAGCAACAGTGCTAACCGCCATGCCACTGTGCTGCCCCAAAAGCATGTCAGCTGGTTCAGTCCTAACTACCTATATAAAGGTGTCTTATTACCAAAGTGTCACACAAGGAACATGTTTAAGGAAGCAGGTTTAACATACTCTAGATTGAATAACTCTGAGGTCAACAACTCTTAAGTTTTTGGTTCAGGAAATTCTTGTCAATAGTTGTCAATAGCTCAGGGGCTGCATCCTTCGGAGGACCTGGCCTTTGCAGTCTATGTGGGCTGGGTTCTCCAAAGACCAAGAAGGCCAGAAGTGCGAGGCTGTGAAATGGGACGGTCTAGCCTTCAGATTTGCATCACCAGCTGTCTCGGGAGAGTATAATAAACTCAGCCGTCTGCTCCTTGCTCACTAAAATACAGTGTTGGGAAGGTTACTTTTAAAACGTATTCCACTACAGATTACAGAATGCATGCCCCAAAATGTATCTTGTAACTTATTCCATTACATTACTCAATGAGAGTAACGTATTCTGAATATTTTGGGTTATTTAATATATTATCATGCTTTTTACAACTACATGAATGTACTATTGCTGTGTGATTTATTACTATTACTGAAGGCTAAGGAGCTTTGAAAGAAAAGCGTCTGGACTTCTTTAAGTTGCTTAAAGACGTTTCACCTCTCATCCGAGAAACTTCTTCAGTTCTAGGGTCAAATGGTGGAGAGTCCCAGATTTAAACCCAGTGGGAGTTTCCCCCCAAAGAGGGACAAAGGAACCCCTGATTATCCTCTACCTAATCACATGAGCCAAGGTGTTAAAAAAAAGGGGTGTGGGTCACAATCAGCCAGGGTTTCAGGTGAGCTCATTGTGAAACCTGGCCCCATCTTATCATGCGATTTTCTGAGATCAGATGGCCCAGGATGTGAGTGGGCGTTAAGGCGTCTGGGAAGGGAACTCAAAACTGGATTATAGATGGCAGACAGTTGGTGTTGTAAACCACCACCTCTGTTCAAAGATGGTCGCTCACAGTGGACATAGATGGCTTCTTTCAGTCCTCTTTCAAACCATCTGTCCTCTCTGTCCAAAATGTGAACATTGGCATCCTCGAAAGAGTGACCTTTATCCTTTAGTTGCAGATGAACTGCTGAGTCTTGTCCTGTGGAGGTGGCTCTTCTATGTTGTGCCATGCGCTTGTGAAGTGGCTGTTTGGTCTCTCCAATGTAGAGGTCTGGGCATTCCTCGCTGCACTGTACAGCATACACCACATTGTTAAGTTTGTGTTTTGGAGTTTTGTCTTTCAGGTGAACCAGTTTTTGTCTGAGTGTGTTGCTGGGTCTGAAATGCACTTGGATGTCGTACTTGGAGAAAACTCTCCTGAGTTACTATTACTGAAGGTTGCTGGGCATACCAATAGGGCTTTGGAGCGTGATGTCACAGGAGGGGGCGTGGTCACGATTTTTGGTCGAGTCGCCATCTTAGTAGGCCAAACAAAGGGCTACAACGAAAGCACACGGAAACATCAGCTATGGCTCGTACTTACTGTATTGTCGGTTGCAATGTTAGATCCCACGATCGGGAAGGGAATGAGCTGGAAAATGGGCTCTCTTTTTATCGTTTCCCCTCCTGGAAGCAACATGAGGGATCTCATGCATCTGATGTTACCAAACAAAGACGTCATGCTTGGATAGCAGCGGTGAGATCAGCTGATATCGAGTTCTCTGCCATCATTTTTTGTTGGTGTGCTCCCGACATTTTCAGTCCGGTAAGTTCATATTGCTCTTTATAGGCTTTTAGTTTTATTTTCAATGCGCTGAGGTCATAGAAAAATAGAACAAAAATAGAACTAATATGTGATGAAGCAGAACTGTGTTCCGTTTATGGAGTAGCTTATCGCTGAAAACTCCTCCAGAGTAAGTGGAATTTGCCTTTTTTGCAGATGGCTCCTTTTGCCTTTCACTGCAGACGGTGTGTTTATGTTTTCATCTAGAGCAATTTCTGGGGCAGCTCCTGAGGAGAAGTCAATGTTATGTGCAACCTCTGGCTGTATCTTGGTCATACGGTCAATGTATTCGCAGCGTGGAGGCTTAAAAACAGACAAATCTTGCACCCAGGCGTTTGTGAATTGGATGTGCGCCTCCAGGGATTTATAATTCGGAAAATGATTCGCCATGTATGCGCTGACTCCACAGACAAGGTACGCAAAGATATCGGGATAGGACAATGGGGCCTGGGTTTTCACTCCACTGCCGTATTTTATACGGGTCCACATTACCAATGCACGCTATTTTTTCCAAGAACTGTCTCTTGGCGTCTCGGCACAATCGGTCGCAATACAGCCCTTTGTCTTTTGCGCTGATTTTAAGCATGGTTCTGGCAGTCCTGCTTCCAACACCGTGTGTTTGTTTTGATTCGTGGCCCTGTAAGACAGCAGCGTGCTCCCACAATGCATTGCGGCGTGACGTCAACTCCAAAGCCCTATACCAACTAGATTTTTAAAACTTAATACAAAATGACTGATAGTAGGGTGGACGCTGGTCTTATTCGTACTGCTGCTGCTGGTAAAAACCTCTCTGCTACTTACCATGCTCACCTGCCTGCCTCCCTTCACAACTGCTTGGAATGTTGGACTCACCCAGACCTCTGCCTCTTGCCTTCCCCTGCTTCTTCTCTATGCAAACAAGGCATCATTGGACAAACAATTCACTGTGCTTCTGGACCCACCTGACTCTCTTCTCCATCTATTTCAGTGAACTTGACCTGCCACAATTTCCCCCGTCAAGTTCCCGCACCCAGCCAATCAATCAATCAATCAATCAATCAATCAATCAATCAATCAATCAATCAATCAAGGCTTTATTCGCCACATGCAGGTTGCCCTGCAGTGAAATAGGACATATAAATAAAATGAAATATACACTACAATGGGAAAGTACAAAAGGAAAAAAGAGACTGGGCTCCTGGGAGGACAGCATGAGAACAGGAAACAAAAAATCTCCTCTGCACAAAAAAGCACATAAATGTCCACAGCACAACATTATGGAACATGTGACAAGCCACAGGGTCGGGTGGGGGGTGAGGAGTAATCAGAAGCAAACACAGCAGCCATCCTGCCCAGCACTACCATTCCAGCGTGGGCTCAGACCCGCCGTGTTCACAGGAGGGAACAAGCATCGAAGGTGTTTGGAAAGGGGGGGGGATGAGTGTGTGCATATCAGTGTATATGTATGTGTGTGCGTGTCCAGAGTTCAGCTGAGACAGTGTCCTTCGCCCTGCCAGACTAAGTAAACAGTCTTCCAGCCAACCCAGGTGGCCTTGCATGGAATGGGAAGGAACAGTCTAAACACAGTCGTTATCAGGGTGTTTCTGTTTGGCTCCAGCCTTGCGACCGCAGCTGGCGCCGAAAGGGTATCCGCATGGAGTGATGGTACTTTTCACTTTAGTGCGAACAGCTCATATGAATTTCAAAGCAGTTCTAACAGTCCAACACTGGTCTCTCAATCTCCCGTTGGAGAGCTGTGCGCTTCTCCATGATGTTATCAAACTTGCATTCTGTGATGTTGTCATTCTTGTGCTCAAAGAGCCGATTCTGAGAACTCATGACCACAGTGAGCCTCCCCAAGATGTGATCCAAATTGTGCTCAGTGATGTTATTCCGAGCGAGCCCTTCCAAGATGTAATCCAGTCTGCACTCAGAGATCTTATTCTGAGTATTCACGGCAGCCGTAAGCCTCTCCAAGATCTTATCCGTGCTGCACTCAATGAGCTCATTTTGAGAAACTCACGCCTCTTCCCATCGTTTCAATCCCAGCGGGCAGCCTTGTGGGGGTTTGAACAGCCGGTTCCGCTTTCTTAATTCTTCGATAAGTCAGGGCCAAGCCCTCACAGTTCATGTTATTTTGCCACTTCCCTCTGAGCTCTGAATCTCATAGTTCAGGTTCCTAGTTCCTGCTCAGTTCATAGTCATAGCTCTGTTTACTTTGTGCTTCTCATCATTGTTAAAGTTCTTTGTTTATCAGTTCCTTAGTCTCTGGTTGAATCTGCTTTTAAGTCCATCTCTCGTCTCGGGCCACTGAACCCTGGCAATTCTTATCACAAAGATAATACGGAACATTGTCTGTAAAATTATTTACAATGAATCACCCTACAATTTACATAATAATTCTGTATGAATGACAATCTTCACATGAATTACCCATAAAACAATTTTAACATTTATTTTTAAAGTCATAGTTATTGACTGTAAAAAAAATTACTGTGAAATTCATTGTTACCCAAATAGTATACTGTCTTGTGTTCTACATTTACAATTTATTTTTCCCAGTGAAATTGCAGTAATTTACTGTAAATTATACCTTTTTTTTTTTAACAGTGTGGATGACGACACAACTGTTAACAAATTTCCAGCTTCTGATTTCTGCTGTGTTTCAGATTCTGCAGAATGCTGCCACCAGCTTCTTACACTCTTCGTCCAACCTTTTGCAAAAATCCCTCATGCTCGTGTCTGCCCGATTCCCACTGGGCTACACACAACAGACAATAATATAATTTAGTCACAGTGTTTACAGATGATCATCTTTATTAATGAACAAGTCCAGTAAACAAATATATCTTCTCACCGTGTCTTTAAAGACCTCTCCCCTGTAATAGGTCGTGGAGGCTGGATACGCCATCCCCTCATCAAGTAGCAACGCACATATTAAACAAATATGTAAGACTGCGTTCTTCCATTTGCGCAACATCTCTAAAGTTAGAAATATCCTGTCTCAGAGTGATGCTGAAAAACGAGTTCATGCATTTATTACTTCCAGGCTGGACTACTGCAATTCATTATTATCAGGATCTCCAAAAAACTCACTGAAAAGCCTTCAGCTAATCCAAAATGCTGCAGCAAGAGTCCTGACAGGGACTAGAAAGAGAGAGCAGATTTCTCCTGTTTTGGCTTCCCTTCATTGGCTTCCTGTTATATCCAGAATTGAATTCAAAATCCTGCTCCTCACATACAAGGTCTTAAATAATCAGGCCCCATCTTATCTTAATGACCTTGTAGTACCATATCACCCTATTAGAGCACTTCGCTCTCGCTCTGCAGGCCTACTTGTTGTTCCTAGAGTATTTAAAAGTAGAATGGGAGGGAGAGCCTTCAGTTTTCAGGCCCCTCTTCTGTGGAACCAGCTTCCAGTTTGGATTCGGGAGACAGACACTATCTCTACTTTTAAGATTAGGCTTAAAACTTTCCTTTTTGCTAAAGCATATAGTTAGGGCTGGACCAGGTGACCCTGAATCCTCCCTTAGTTATGCTGCAATAGACGTAGGCTGCCGGGGGATTCCCATGATGCATTGAGTTTTTCCTTTCCAGTCACCTTTCTCACTCACTATGTGTTATTAGACCTCTCTGCATTGAATCAGATCTGTTATTAACCTCTTTCTCTCTTCCACAGCATGTCTTTTATCCTGTCTTCCTTCTCTCACCCCAACCGGTCGCAGCAGATGGCCGCCCCTCCCTGAGCCTGGTTCTGCCGGAGGTTTCTTCCTGTTAAAAGGGAGTTTTTCCTTCCCACTGTCGCCAAAGTGCTTGCTCATAGGGGGTCATATGATTGTTGGGTTTTTCTCTGTATCTATGAAGCACCTTGAGGCGACTTTTGTTGTGATTTGGCGCTATATAAATAAAATTGAATTGAATTGAATTGAATTGTTAAGGTCAGCATTCCTTTGAGTTTATTAGTTCCATTCCTGAAGCAATGCCCCAGGTCCGTCTACATGCGGCTCGAACCTTGTATATGTTTTCATTTACTTTTTCTGGGGTTTTTGGCAGAAAAAACATATTTCATATTTCTAACTTGCATAATTTTGACAGGATACATTTTTATGGAGAGCAAAATATTTAAAGTTAAAGTTTATTTTATAAGTTTATAAAAGTTTATATTGTCTGTTTTTATTCATATTTATATTTAAAAAACATTGTTTTAGTGTGTTCAATAAATGTTTATCTTGTTTGGCCCGGGACCGAAAGTGTGCCTTCAGGTTTGGCCCCCTGTGCATTTGAGTTTGACACCCCTGACTTACAATGATTTGGACTCCCTTGTATCATCCTTTAATAATCAGTGTAATTCTATTTTAGACATAGTGGCACCTCTGAAAAAAAGTACTGTCCTATGTTTGAAATCTCATCCTTGGATAAATGAAAACATTCGTAATTTCAGGAGATATTGTTGCAAGCTAGAACGTTTGTGGAAGGCTTCGAAACTTGAGGTTTATAGGTTACACCTTAAAGAATCTATCCTCTTACTAAATGACATGTGGAAAATTCCAGAACAGTGTATTTTTCACACCTCATAGCTTCAAAAAAGAAAGACCCTAAATTCTTGTTTAAAACAATTAAGAGCATTGTTTTTCCTGATGCTCCTTGTGCACCAGTTCACTCAACGTCTGAATGCAATGAGTTTATGAACTGTTTCACAGATAAGGTCACTGCCATCAGGTCTAATATCTCTCCATCATCTTCTCAATACCAAACTTTCAACTTGCTCTCCTCTGATACTTGGTCCTTTTTTACTCCTGTTACATTACAAGACATCAGAGTTCTGCTTTGTCATATAAAACAGACTTCAAGCCCCCTTGATGTCCTTCCATCTTCACTTTTCACTAGTGTGTTTGATTCCATTGGCCCCTGTATTGTGGAAATGATAAATACTTCTCTTCATACTGGCTCAGTTCCCAGTTTCTTTATACAAGCTGTTGTTGAGCCAATATTAAAGAAACCTTACCTAGACCCATCTCTTCCTAACAGTTATAGGCCAATATCCAAGGTTCAAGGTTTCAAGGTTCAAGATTCTTTATTTGTCACATGCATAGTTATACAAGTATAACACACAGTGAAATGCAACCTGACACGCTCCTCGACATGTGCAAAAATAGGGGGGGGTAGAGGAAGAACATTATATATATATAGTATATACATTTTAGTAGTATATACATATTTAAAATGAAATGAATTTGAAATGTACATTGTGCCTGGGTTTAGAGTGTCTGGAAGAGAGTCCTGTCTCAGTCAATTATAGATGATGTGAGAGGGCGGGTGTGTGTGTGTGTTTAGGGCCCGGATGGCTTGGGGATAGAAGCTCCTCTTGAGTCTCTCTGTCCTTGCCCGGATGATGCGGAACCTTCTACCAGATTGCAGAAGTTGGAACAGTTTGTTGCCAGGATGGGACGGGTCCTTCAGTATCTGCGCTGCTCTAGTCCGGCATCTCCTGGTGTAGGTGTCCTGAAGCGGGGGGAGAGCAATCCTGCAGCAGCGTTCTGCTGTACGGATCACTCTCTGGAGAGCTTTTTGGTCCTTCACACAGCTGTTCCCAAACCACGATGTCATGTTCTGTGTGAGGATGCTCTCCACAGCGCCTGTATAGAAAATCCTGAGGATCTGTGGAGAGACCCTGAATCCAAATTGCCTTTTATATCGAAGATTTTAGAAAAAAGTAGTAGTAGAACAACTTAACTATTTCCTGCATAAAAATGCTGTTATGGACACTTTCCAGTCTGGTTTTCGTAAATTGCATTCCACTGAAACAGCCTTACTTAGAGTATCTAGTGATATCTTGATGGCAGCAGACTCTGGAGAGTACACTGTGTTGGTCCTGTTGGATCTCAGCTCTGCTTTTGATACTGTGGATCACAGTATCATGATAAACAGACTCAAGAACTTGTTTGGGATTACTGGTGTTGTTTTAAAATGGTTTATGTCATATTTTTCTGAGAGATCTTTTACTGTTTGCATGAATCATGTCACATCAGAATCAACAGTTTTGCCGTGTGGGGTACCTCAGGGATCTGTCCTGGGTCCAATTCTCTTTCTACTTTATGTATTCCCCCTAGGCCAAATTATTAAGCGCTATAAAAATATCTCCTATCATCTCTATGCTGACGACATCCAACTATACTGTTCCTTCAAAATTTCTGAGTTTTATAAATTGTCTAATTTAAGTAATTGCATGACAGAAATCAACAAATGGTTAAATGACAATTTCCTCCAACTAAACTCTGATAAAACAGAAACTCTAATTATTGCTCCAGATCACATAGTCTTAGAAATTAGGCAGCATATCAGCTTCTTAGACCCTTATGTAAAATCGAGCCTTAGAAACCTCGGTGTCATATTTGACAGCTCGATGTCGCTCGAGCAGCATTCTAAGCAGCTGGTCTGAAACTGTTTTTATCATTTACGGAATATTTCTAAACTCAGACTAATGGTATCAAAGCTTGAACTTGAGATGATTATTCATGCTTTTATTTCCTCTCGTTTAGATTACTGCAACGGTCTGTTTACTTGTTTTAACAAATCAACCTTAAATCATCTTCAGACAGTGCAGAATGCTGCAACACGACTCTTAACAGGCACCAAGAGAAGATCTCATATCACTCCAGTTTTGGCCTCCCTTCAGTAATTGCCTGTAAGTTTTAGGTTTCGTTTAAAAATTTTAGTTCTAAGCTTTAGGGCCCTACATGGTCGAGCTCCTCAATATTTATCTGACCTGCTGAAACCACATTCATCTTCTCGGGCATTAAGGTCATTAGATCAGAGACTGCTGGTGGTACCGCACACTCATTTTAAAACTTGTGGTGATCGGGCCTTTCAGCGGCACCACGGTTGTGGAATTCTCTCCCACTGTCTCTACGCTGCACGGACTCCATTGATTCTTTTAAAAAACAGCTGAAGACATTTTTATTTAGAAAAGCATTTGATTAATTTCCTCTTATGCTGTTTTTATAGTTTTATTGTTTTACATTGTTTTATTTGCTGTTATATTGTTTTATATTTCCATTTCCTGTGTTGTAAAGCACTTTGTGATTATTTTATCTGTGAAAAGCGCTATATAAATAAATTTTACTTACTTACTTAATGATAAAAATTTTATTTGTGAAGAAGTTCATGAAGTCATTACTAGTTAACGTTAAAGGGATGGTTAGCTCAATAGAGCTACAGTGCTGAAGAGAAACCTGGGGTTGTTCTTATTTTCTTCAATCAGTGATGAATAGTAAGATGTTCTGGCTTTGCGGAGGGCTTTCTTATAAAGCAGCAAACTATTTCTTCAGGCTAAATGATGATCCTCTAAATTTGTGACTCGGTGTTTCCTCTCCAGCTTACGAGTTATCTGCTTTAGGCTACATGTTTGAGAATTATACCACGGAGTCAGGTACTTCTGATTTGAGACCTTAGTTTTTACAGGAGCTACAGTATCCAGAGTCGCACGTAGTGAGGAGGTGAAATTATTAACAAGATAATCGACCTCTGTTGGAGTGGCGTTCAGGTAGCTGCTCTGCTCTATGTTGGTACAGGGCATTGAAGATGATAACAGTGGGTGGATTATATTCTTAAACTTAGTTACAGTGCTTTCAGAAAGACATCTACTGTGATAAAGTCTACTCTCCACCGCTGTATAATCAATTATTGTAAATGTAAATGTTATCAGGAAATGATCAGACAGGAGAGGGTTTTCAGGAAACACTGTTAAATGTTCAGTTTCTATGCTATATGTTAAAACAAGATCTAGAGTGTGATTAAAGTGGTGGGTGGGTTCTTTTACATTTTGAGAGAAGCCAATTGAGTCTAATAACAGATTAAATGCCATTTTGAGGCTGTCATTTTTAGCATCTACATGGATGTTAAAATCACCCACAATAATTATTTTATCTGAGCTCAGAACTAAATCAGATAAAAAGTCTGAGAAATTAGAGAGAACCGAGAACCATATTAACCATGCTTGACAATGCCTTTTCAAATTGTTAATATACATTAGATTGATGTTGTATTCTTACATTATTTATAAAAATGAGATTAGGCAGGACTGTTCTACCTTCTCTCCTTGTAAGAAAAAATGAACACCAGCTTGGAAAGAAAGACACCCTGACTTCTTAAGGTTTCTTAATGTTTTACCTAAAAACTCCAGACGCCTTTCTTTCCAAAATCCATAGACAAAAAGAATTATAGTGAGTTTTATGTGGGGCTGAACTAAAAGAATAACTTTTGACTGGGCACTGGCTGGACAAAGAAATCAAACTGAAAAAGATGTGGGACAGGTTCAACTGATCAAGAGGAGAAATCTAAATTAACACTAACTATACTAACAAGTGAAGGGAGTGTGCTGAGCAGATAGAAGAAATACTTAGAGGAGCTGATGAATGTAAAATATGAATGAGAGACAGGATACTGTGTATATTGGGTATAAACCATTATAAGTGTTTAATTCCTCCCACCAATGCTGTCTGATAATAGTTCATATTCTCACCAACACACAATCCCAAATTTTCCTAGATGAAGTTAAATTGTTTTAATAGACTGCATCATATGATACGATGATACAAACACGATAAACACACCTTTTTTAGTCTTTTGTATACTTCATGCTAACATGCTGAAATTTATTGTAATTATCACTTTCAGAAAATATAGCTAGCACATTACACGTAGCTGGAGAATAAACAGTTTGAGTGTGCTAATGTGTGTGTCTGTGATTACAGCAAATCAACACTCTTTTATTAATCAGATTCATATCAAAGTAGATCTTCACCTTATGCAGAAGATTTCATGATATCTCACTCTGATTCTGGGGTGTAAAATTCACCTGTCCATTTCTTAAACTGAATTGTTCGTAACATACTCATAAGATCCTTACGAACCTCTTCCTTAGCTCTCTGCCTTTTTTCAGCTGAGTGTTCGTGCACATGTGTTTTATTTTTAACTTCGTCCTCATTTGTAAGCAAGTTGCTCAGGCTCTCGGGTTCAGCACAGTTACCATAATCCCACTCTTTTGTTTCTTTTGTGTTCAAGCCAAACAACTTATGACATGATCTGCAAGGAGGTAATTGTCCTCCATTCTTGATGTTAAATGCCTCACATCTGATATTCCCAGGAACCTGAATGGTCCCATCAAAGTAAGTTTTCCTGACCATTACTGGATAATAGGTCATCACTGCACCAGATACATATTCATGCCATTTGCTAAGACAGGAGGCACCAATCACAATTTTCCCTGGGTTAGAGCCTTTGGTGGACATGGAGACTCCGTAGTACCTGGCTGAACTGTTATTGTTCTGAGAGATACAGATGGTGGATGAGACCAGAAGATTTGATTCCAAGCTGTTAACAAGATCTTGTAGACTGTTCTTTATTTGTTCTTCATTCTCAGGATTTTTCTGCAGGACGACCTGGAAATGGTTACAGATATTGATGTTACAATTCTTTTTCCAAATTTCCATAACTATTACTATCATATCAATACTTAGAATATGTTTTTTACCAGTTATCATGAAATGAAACTCTGTGACAGCCCTGTTGGATCATGACATGCCCACAAGTTTAAACTTTATGCTGAAATATTTTGCTGTGTCTAAGCTGATTTTAAAAAGAAACAAAGCAGTGATATGAGTGCGTGAGAGAAAATGCACTGGATGGATTTGTGGGCAATGTAAATTCAGAAATTACACAGGGAACAGTATCGTACACATGGAGAGTCATGACTAGGGCTGGGTATCGTCACTGATTTCTAGAATTGATTCAATTCCGATTCACAAGGTCCCGAATCGATTCGATCCACGATTCGATTTAATTTGATTCGATTCGATTTAAATCTGGGAAATTTTGACAGTCAGAAATATTATAATTCAGATCAGCACATTTACATATTTTTGTATCAATAAAAAGGAAGCTGACACACGCAAGACTTTATCACAGGTGTAAGCGTCACAGCAGATGCCTTTGTGTCAAAGTAGCTGAGGATAAAACACAGAAAAACATGAAGGTGATTTTCCTGGCCTGGGATTTTATAAAAATATTCTGCAGTACATCAAAAACGAAAGAAAACCATTAATCAACATATGAACATTACCTCTGAAGTTACAGCGGTTTTATTAGAGACACGGTTAAGCGTTTTGCATTTTGAATAATTTTAAAAAGTTTAAATTTGTTCAGTATTGAACAGCAGAAATTAGGTTTTCTTTTCGGAAGAATGTAAAAGGGAAAAAAACAGCGGCTGACAGCGCTGTAAACAACAGTAGACTTGTGCGTAACAAGCAAGCGAATAATGAAGAAAGGGAAACCGTTCTTGAAGTACAGAGAGAGAGAGGGGGGGGGGGGGGGGGAGAGAGAGCTGTGCATCGCGGTGGAAGCAAAACAGTAAAAGTCAGAGTGAATTCATGACGATGTTTATGTGAAGCGTTTGGATCTTCTTTTGCTGCTGGTTCGGTCAATATTGTTTGGAGAGAGATCAAACTAACAGCTTTAGAATCGGCTCATAAAGGGCGTGAACACAAAGCGCCGACCCGCCAACAGATCAGAATCAGCAGCTGTCGGCTTTCAGCCCCGACCGTGAGAAAGGCGACATCTAACTGATTCTGATCCGCGGGTCGCGCTGTGTGTTTAAGTCTATGTGCAGAATGTGTACCTGCTCTCATTTACTGTCTTAACTGTTTGGTGGTTCTTGAAATTTTGTGAGATGTCACCAGAGATTCTGGCATTTCGGGCAAAATAAATTTATATTAAAAAAATCGATTCAGGATTTTAATGAATCGATTTTACGTTATCCAAGCCAGAATCGATTTTAATTGATGAATCGATTATAAAAACCCACCCCTAGTCATGACACTAGCTGATGTCTCAGTTAGATCAAATTAAAGTCAGCTGGTTCAGTCCCACCTGCCTATAAAAAGGTTTCTTATTACCAGATTGTCACACAAGACCAGTGTTGGGACTAACGCGTTATAGTAACTACATTATTATTGTGGTAACGAGCACGGTAACTAGTTATTATGCCAAAATCAGGACCGCGTTAATCATTACTAGGATTAAGATAGGGCTATCGGCTATCCACAGATTCAGTAACATTAGCAAGTGGTGGAGGCCAGCAGGTGGGTGAGGAAAGGGGACGCAGGAGGAGCAGAGACCCGAGGCGGCCGCCGGTCCGAGTGCCAGGTGAACTGAACTTCAGGTAAGAAGTTATGACCTGCAGTCTATCTGGGTCAGATATGAACCAAGTTTAGGTTGAGTTTATTTTCGTTATGCTGACTTTTTCGTACTGCGTGCTAGCTAGCATGACAGAGTTTCTATACAGCTGCGTGGGTGCTATGATGTTACTGATGTTGAACTTTATTTTGTTCATAAGGTTAATTATTAGTTTCCAACCGTCCCATAAAAAATGGAATCGTCTCGTATTCAGAGAAAATATTATGTGTTTCGTATTGAGGTGAAAAGGAACACAGTTTGTCCCGTACTTCAGCTAGAATGAAAAACGACACAAAGCTGAAGTTATTCTGTGTCTTTGCTGCACAGCTGCCTCTTCTTCTCTTCTTCTCTCCCCTCTCTCTCCTGTTTCTACTTCAATCATGAAACTGATCAATGATCAGCTGATCGGCTCTCTTGTTTGTTTATCGCCCACTTTGTGCCAGAAAGAGGAAACCAGCGGATGTTGTGCTAAACAACAGCAGCATGTTTAAACTTGATCAGCTGTTGTTAGAATTTATTTGATATTCATTTCTAGTATCAGCTGATGTTTGCTGGAGCCACAGCTGTAAAAGCTGCTGGTCATGATATCAGTTTGAATATGTGGTGAGAGGGAAACATGAAGATGAAACCAGGAGATGTCCTTACTGAATCATCAGAGCTGAACAGGTGATGGGGAAACAGGTTTACCTTTTAGGTGACATGAATGAGTTGAAGGGAAGTTATGGACTGTTTCTGAGAGACAAATAACACCAGGATCCTTTTCTAAGTAGCTGACAGCTGGTAACTGTGCAGGGGCGGATCTAGCAAAGTTTTGCCAGGGGGGCCAGGTAGGGCATTAACAGGGAGAGGGGGGCACAAAGAAATACTTTTCTTTCTTATTCTCATTTAAAAGCTTTTAAAAAATAATTATCTGAATCTTACAACAAACAATTGATAGATTGATACATATATAACATGAAAACAGTGTGCATCGCTGTCACAACAGCATTTGTTTTCATTCAAAGGCTTTATGATTTTTCCTATAATGGTGGGCCGGTCTCTAGTCAAAACGCCCGGGCTTATTTTTTGTCCCAGTCCAGCCCTGTATGCAGCTCATCTGCAGTCTGGTGTTACCTACATCTTCCTATTCGGAAGGCAGAATTTCCGAGTTCTGAGTACAATCAAAGCACCACGACTGCAGTTTTTGTGTTGGATGTAAAAAGCGCACATGACGCTGTGATGTAGGCTAAAATCATGACGGCGGTCAACGACGGTCCAGGCATGGGATTTCTCTCGTGGAAATATGCACATTATTTTTTTCCTTTCTACCAATAGAAAGGAAAAAATAATGTGGCCTTGTCTAACCCCCACAAAGACAAGGCCACATTCCTGTCCTGCCAGAAGAGAAGAGAAACTTCAGAGTCTTCATGCAGTTCAACCACACCTGTCATATTCCGTATGACAGGGGTCTCAAACTCCAGTCCTCAAGAGCCAGTGTCATGAAACTTTTCCATGTGTCCCTGGTGCAACACCTGAATACAATTAGTAGGTCATTAGCAAGAGTATAGAACTTGACTGCATGCTGAGGTGGCAACCCCTAACCCCACTCAAGTAAATTTAAGTAAATGTATGTATTTGGAAACATGTACTTCTAAAATAGTTTTATTGCACCATGTTCATTCACTCATGAGCTGCTGTAACATGAATCAAATGGCTGAATTGCCACCTCAGCATGCAGTCAAGTTCTTTAGTCTTGCTAATGACCTACTAGGTGTGTTGCAACAGGGACACATGGAAAAGTTGCAGGACAGCGGCCCTCGAGGACTGGAGTTTGAGACCCCTGCAGTATGGTGTTCATGCAGTTTTCTACCCCACAGTTACAGCATGTCTGACTGCCTGTTCAGCATATGCAAAAATATATGATGAGTTTAAGCATGTGATGACAAAGGTCTTCCATTATGGTGTTTGTCATCACATGTCACAGACATCTGGATGATCATTTGGAATAAACTAAAAACTAAAAACTTGTTACTTCATCTTTTACCTTTATTATTATTATTTTTCTTATTTTACATTTTACATTGTTAGGCATTAGGTTTATTTATAGTAGTCCTTTCCAACTTCTTTCCCTCTTCCATGTTACTGTGTCAGCTTCTCAGCATCTATTTGGGTTTGGAAGTGGAACAGAAAGTAAGGAAATCCAAAGTGCCATTAAAACCAGGAGAGGTTCTTATATTTCAGAAGAAGGGATTAATTCAAAAGAAATGACCTCAATGCCATATTTTATTCAGGAACCCTGGAGAGCACTTTGCAAAATAACACATTCTTATAATTTCACCCTCAGATGAGCCAAGCTACAACTGTCAGGGAAGGTGATGTAGGTACAGAGCATGTGAGAGTGGTTAAGTTAATGTCTCTTGTCTAGATGAAGGCTCAAGAGAGATCAATGGCAAGGCGTAGAGATTCAGTATCTTCAGTCTTCAGTGGACACTCCATTTCTGGCACAAAACACCTGTAAAAGATGGTCGATTTAGGAGGTGACCCGACAACTTCAGCCTGTCAAACATAGCAATGGAGCAGTATGTTTAAAAAAAAAAAAACCTAATTAAGCATGCAATCAGTACCCTAAGAATTATTATGGCAGTTAAACACAGTGATAGTCACATAACACTTCAAACAGAGGTGATCCAGTAATGCTGCACTAATGAATTAGACTAACTATTCACTTTAGCTAAAGTTATTAAGTTAGCTAAAGAGTTGGGATGCTGTGTAAGACATAAATAAAGCTAAAATACAAAGGTTTGGACACCGTTTTGCATGTTTCCCTACTGTAGGGGTCTCTGCAAGCATACAGAGGGGGTACTCTGAGAGGGTACAAGATGACAACTTTGGAATTCTACTAGAAACAGTCGATCATATTTGTTTGTCAAAGCTGAATTCAGGGCAAACTACACTAAATTAGCGTTTTTAGCTAACAGCTACAATAAGCATAAAAGTTACTGTACGGCTATCATTTGTTAACGTGACGCTTGTTCTTATACATGTAATACATTTATTACCAACCTGAGAGTTTATCCGCTGGTCATTCGACATGACCAATGACTTCTGAAGTCAGCTCAAGACGCTGTAGATTCCCGTCAGTAACACTTTCGGTCCGCTAGTAAAACGTAGTTCTATTAATCTGCGCTTGAACCGGAACCGGATGTAAGTCCCAAAAAAAAAGAATTTTGGAACTGAAATTGAATTCTAGAACTGAAACTGAATGGTGAGAAGTGAATCTGAAATTATTCGAGAGCTAAATTTTCAAAGGATAAAATACGGTTTCAACGCAAATTAATTCATTTTCAAAATATAAAATTCAATTTCAATTTAGTGATGATCATTTTCAAACCAATAAATTGAATTTCAAATTAGGATAATTCATATTCAGTTTTTAAAAGCATTTATTCAAGTTACAATTCAGATTCAATCTGAGCAATTCAAATTCAAATTTAACTTATTCAAATTCAGTTTCTAATGGCACAGATTTCTGCCCATATCACCTTCTGTTTGGCACTGAACCATAATGTACAGAAGGTGCTTTAGTTTTTCTTTGGATTTGATATTAATTTATACATGAAGTTTGAGTGAAAATGAATCATTACTGAATGAAAGTAGCAGTCATATTTTCTTACCATGTCAAGCACACAGGAGAATGGACTCCGCCTGGGCAGATGAGTGGAATAGAGTTCAAAAGGCCTTCGATAGTCTTGCCTTAAGTTTTGAAAGATCTCCGTATCAGGGGTGATGTCTTCAGGAGAAACTGATGTTTGCATGATATTTCCCAGAAAGAAGATGCTGTGAAGCATCTGTTTGCACAAAAATATATCATTTTCCATGCTGTATAAAAATAGTGTGTTCAAAACACGCTGACAGTACCATTCATTATGTCCCCATCAGATAAAGTACCTCATCAATCAATGTTGTAGTGTCTTGTTGAATCGTGGTCTTCAGTTTCAGCATTTCCTCAATCATTATCAAACAGTTTTTCTTAAAATTATATGCTTCAGTGTCTTCACATTCTCTTTTAAAATGATGAACAACAGTTAATTTTTTTAGAGTTAAATAAAAAAGTATAATGCTCTGATAAACTTTTAAGACCAGTTAATAGATACCTGCTGTCTTCCATAGCAGTCTAAAGCAATAAGGAAGAAAACAACACATTACCAAATTAAACATTTCAGTGATAACCCAAAAAGATATTGAAGATATTTGTTTTAAAAAATAAAATAAAATTGAAAACTGCATAAAAGCAGAAACTCACCATTGCAAGTGCACAGTAAATGAAACTGGAAATGTAGCTCTCCCACTTAAGTCAAACTATTCCTGCCTACATACTTTGACGTGACACGTCACATTACATAGTTGCTCTGGGTGCATTCTTGTGCAACATGTAGCAGGATAAACAAATGAATGCACACACAAATGTGCCAGTTGCTAAGCAGAGGAATTACTTTTGTTTTGTGAATAGAGCTTGAATGAATTACCATTTAAGGGCTCTGATCTTGCACAACAGAAGATTTGCATTTCAATTAAAAATTGTAATGCAGTGACAAAGTTTTTAAATAAGTTGACTTCAGCATTTGCCCACTATGGCAGTCTGAAACAATGAAAAACTAGATGATGCAATTGCTGAAAAAATTGTGGTGGGATTGTCTGTTGATCGCTGTTTGGAGGTAAACAGAATGGTTATAAAAGCTGAAGGGATGTTACAGCACTAACGGCAGTGATAACTGCAAAAAGTTCAAAAAATGTAATTAAAGTCTTTCATCTTATTTTTTATTTATTTATTTATTTATTTTTTTGCCTGTCCCGTTTGGCTCTTTTGCCATCAGAATTGTTGTCTAAAGGCAAAGAAAGATGCCCAACGGATTTACTTTACCAAATTGACCATCCCAGCCTTGCCGTAATGGTCCATTTGATTCACCTTTTATTGTTTATTTTATTTTCACTTACTGAATACGGGACAGACTTGACTGGGGGAAAGAAGGGGAGAAAGAAAGAGGGAAAGAGAAACAGCTGAGAAGAGGGACGGGGGAGAAGGGCAAAAGATAAAAACCAACAGAATGAGCAGAAAAGAAAAAAAAAAGAAGTCTTTCATCTTAGAAATAATGTATTGTGGCTCAGACAAGGAGGAGACAGAGGTGTCGTTTGGTCTTGCTTCCCGTGAGTTAGCCCGGGAGCACAGCCGTTTATTAGCATTCAACAGAAACACAACAACAACAACAAAAAGGCGCTCTCTCCACCCAGAAACACACAGTCGCAGAGAGACAGCGTCACCTGTAACCATGGCAACATAACCTGCGGCCTGGAACAACAGAACATAGCTGTCCCACCCCAAACAACCCTGACCCACTACAGCATGCTGATAAACTCCTATAACACATTGATAGCTTATATTGTACAATTTACAACATGTGATGTATATTGGTCGTCCATTATAATAATGAGGGCCTTAAATTTGAAAATCTGACACATGAACAGTCCCTGCTGTTAATCAGCTGTTGTCTGGTGTCCATTAGTATGTGTGTGTGAGAGAGAGAGAGAGGCAAACAGAAGCTATTTTAAATTGTGGTTGTCAGCTTTAATACTTCACGCTATGATAAATAGGCTCCCAATTTTAGTATGACACAAACTGACTGAAAAAAAATATATATATATTTTGTTTCCTACACTAAAATCAGTGTCAATACTCAAAATCACATGACAGTCAGGGACACTGACAAAGAAATAGATATGTTTTCAAATCAAAGATTTATTTTTCAGGTAAATGGTTGAATATGATTAAAGAACCATGCTTGAAATGAACAAATTTTCAGTTTAGCTAAACCACCATTAAGTGCATCCACCCGATTTAATTTTTTATTTATACAGAACCTTTCCAGTTGCTGCCGCTTGTTGTCTGATTTCTGTTATTTGCCTTAGAAAATGCAAATTAAACCCTCACAAAGGTTAAAACCACAAATATAACTTTTACAGTTGGGTATTAATTTTTTATGCAAAAACGGAATTATACTATGGAGTCCTCCATTCACCTAGGTCAGCTTAGCACAAAGAGCAGAAGTCACCAAAATAGAACCTAGTGGTACACATTAAGTAAAACAAATGGAAAAGGACTTACACTTAAAAATGTATGTAATAATTACTGTAAATAACTGTGAAATTTCAACTGTAAATGACCATCAAAAAGAGTAAATATTTGTAATTTGTATGCTAAATTACTGCAAATTGACAAATGATAAATTGCCTTTATTTTTACACTGCTAATGTGCTGAAAATACGCTATTTTACAGTAATGCGGCACATTATCTTTGAAAACAACATAAAAAATTTGTAACATTATTTGCAATTAATCACCTTACAATTTGAGTGCTCTGGAATGCACACAGTCTTTGCAGACTACTAAGGATCAGACATCCTATCAATATGCAATCAATTATATAACTCTAATCATTAATGAGTATATGTTTCTAAGCATAAATGACAATCCAACAATATAACTCTGACCACAACTTTTAAAAACTTTCAAACTTCTGTTTTCTGCTGTGTTTCAGATATTCCAGGATGCTGGATTTCCTTTCTGCCACCAGCTTCTTATACTCTTCGTCCAACCTCTTGCCCAAATCGCTCATGCTCGTGTCTGCCCGATTCTCCCTGGGCTACACACAACAGACAATAACATAATTTAGTGACAGTGTTTACAGATGATCATCTTTATTAACGAACAAGTCCAGTAAACAAATTTAACTTCTCACCATGTCTTTAAAGGCCTCTCCCCTGTAATAAACCGTGGAGCCTGGATACTGCATTCCCTCGTCACGTAACTGCTTCATGCTTGAAGCCACCAGATGCAGCTCCTCTTCATCATAGGCATATACCTGTTGGTCCTCACAGGTCATCAGAACGAGCTGCTCACATGGGAATGAGATGCCCTCGACCACACCAATAACCTGCATGGTTACAACCTTCGGAAGGTAGAATTTCCCCCAACCGTTCACCACAAGAAAATTATCTTTGTAAACGGTGTCTTCAAGCCTTGCTTTCCTCAATGTGGCACCAGCCGGCTTCTTTAAGGGGAAACGCTCACCTTTATTTGCAGATACAATCTGTGAAACACCTGCTGGGGAGTCATCCTCACCTGCAACATATGGCAACACATGCAGTTTCTTTAAGGATGGAAAATAATTATTTCAGCCTTCCTTTTACATGAGACAGAGATGATTGTACTGTACTTTTTTCTCTTTTGACAGGTGGGACATGAGACACAACAGGAAGGTTATGTTTCAACCTGAAATACAGAAGAGATTATGATTGTTATAAAGTTTATAAGAACATTTTTCCTTTTACAATCCATTGTCATGAAGCCCTCAGGCTCCCCTTATGATGCTCTCCCTCCTCGATTTTTCAAAGAGGTTTTTCTCACTATAGCATCAGCTGTACAATCCATTGTAAATAGTAGTTTGTCCTCTGGTGTTGTACCTGTCAATCTCAAACATGCGGTGATTCAGCCTCTACTCAAGAAACCTGCTCTTGATCCTGATATTATTGCGAATTACAGACCTATTTCCAAACTGCCTTTTATCTCAAAGATTCTTGAAAAGGTAGTTTACAAGCAATTAATGTCCTTCCTAGAAGAACACGGTATTTTAGAAGTTTTCCAATCTGGTTTTAAAGCTTTACATAGTACCGAATCTGCCCTTAAGAGTTTTTAATGATGTGTTTTTGGCAAATGACTCAGGTGACTGTGTTATTATTGTGCTGTTAAATTTAACTGCTGCTTTTGATACAGTGGATCATAATATTTTAATTTCCCGTTTAGAGCAGTTGGTGGGTATGCGGAGTACCGCACTGCAGTGGCTCAGATCCTATTTGGCAGAGCGGACTTTCTCTGTGAAACTCGGGGAGTTTGTATCCTCTGTTGCTTCTCTTCAATGTGGGGTCCCACAGGGTTCAGTTTTAGGCCCGCTTCTTTTCTCTCTATATCTCCTACCCCTTGGGTCTATTTTCAGGAAACATGGGATTTCTTTCCACTGCTACGCCGATGACTCCCAGATTTATTTCCCACTTAAAAAGATAAATGGCTTCTCAGTAGACCCGCTGCTCAGATGCCTTGATGATATAAGGGCCTGGATGGCTTTGAACTTTCTACATTTTAATGAACAGAAAACAGAAGTGATGGTTTTTGGTGGCGCTTCTGAGGCCACTATTATAGATCTTGGTTCACTGGCACAGTATGTTAAACCAGTCATCACTAATCTGGGAGTTAAAATAGAGGCAAATCTTAAACTTGAAAGCCAGGTCAGAGCTGTTGTAAGATCTAGCTTTTTTCATTTGAGGGAATTAGCCAAAATAAAGCCTATCTTATCGAAACAGCATTTTGAGACAGTAATCCATGCCTTTGTTACTTCTAGGCTGGATTATTGTAACGCACTTTATTTTGGGGTTAGTGATGCGTCCATTAGGCGCCTGCAGGTTGTGCAAAATGCTGCAGCACGTCTTTTAACTGGAACAAAAAAGTTTGAGCACATTACCCCAATTTTAATTTCACTCCACTGGCTACCTGTACATTTTAGGATTGTTTTTAAAATTCTCTTATTTGCTTTTAAATCTCTTAATGGCCTGGCCCCCCCCTACCTCTCGGAGCTACTACAACCATATACACCTCCCCGTTCCCTTAGGTCCGCCAATCAGCAGCTCCTTAAGGTACCAAAAACTAAGTATAAATCTAAAGGTGATCGTGCTTTTGCTGTAGTTGCTCCAAAGTTGTGGAATGATCTACCCTTGCATGTTAGGCAGGCCTCTTCTCTCTCTGAATTTAAAAGTCTTCTTAAAACATATTTATTCGCTGAAGCCTTTGGCATTGATTAGAGGGGTTGACTCAATTTGTTTTGACATGTTTCAATTTATTTTAGTTTTTTAGTTATTTATTTTATCTTATCTCATTTTAATTTTCTTTACTTATGCTTTTAGCATGTACAGCACTTTGTGAACTCTGGTTTTATGTTAAAGTGCTTTATAAATAAAGGTGGTATGGTATGGTATCCTTTCTCTCGTGCTCCTGTAGCCCAGTCAGTCAGCCTCACTATATGGAGCTTAATGCCAAATAATTACTGTTATGTCTATCCTCCTGAAGTCATAGCATCACAGTAATTTGTTTTGTATGTTCAGAAGCTTTGTGCTTGGGATATAAGTTGCCATTTCTGCACTGAACCATCTACAATCCTGAGTCCATACATCCTGTGAGTGTTTGGTTCAAGGCTTCAGTCTACAGTCAGAGTCGGGTCCTCATCTTCAGTCACAACAGTGGTTGTTACTGTCTGTCAATGTTTCTGAATTATTTAAGTATATTTCCTAGAAGTATTTGTTTCATTTCACTCCTGTGCATCTCTTCTCCCTCTGTGTGAAAGGCAGTCTTCAATAAGAGGTTAGGTCAGTGTACAGATGTGCTCCATATTCCTTGATTCAATCGGAAATTTCACTTTTCAGTTAATCCAGCTCATTACAGGTTATGTCCATGATGCTTGGATTTCATATCACACTCATGCTAATTTACAATCAACAATCAACTGGTGGGGGAGGCTGTTACATCTTGCAGGAGGTCTCCTCTCCAGGAACTCACTCTGCAGGAGGGGGAGATATTGCAATCCCCCCTGGCTTCTGCTCCGCGGCTGCTGAGTGACCCCTCATCTGGGGCTCTTCTCAGCTCTTTCCGGGATAGTGGCGCGGCTGCCCCTCTGTTGGTCTTCCTTGGTCTCCTTTGCTCTGGGGGCCTCTGGATGTCTAGAGCCTTGATCTCTTCCATACCTGCTTCATGCCCTGGAGGACGGGGCTGTGGCCCCCCCACACCCTCTAGCAGATCATTACATGAAGGAACCTTTTAAATACAAGCGCGTCCATGCTCACAGGTGTACACACGGGTGCTCACACACACAAACTACACCCTTTTTGGCTCCTACCTCAAAGCACACTGTGTTCTGTTGATCTTACGTGCTGCACAATAATGTTTAATATTTAGTATTTACTGTTATATTCACATAGGTCATCGCGATGATGTTGTTTATTATATTGCTCTTTTTTTTTTTGCTTGTTTTCTCTTTTTTCTTTCTCAACAGGTGATCCAGGTGGTTGATATATGTATTTTTTGTCGGTTTGTTTTGTTGGTTTTTGTTTTTTGCCTTTTATCACCGTTCCTCTTCCCCGCTGTTTCTCTTTCTCTCTTTCTCCCTTTTCTTTCCCCCAGTCAAGTCTGTCCCGTATTTAGCAAGTGAAAATAAAATAAAATAAACAATAAAAGGTGAATCAAATAGACCAATACGGCAAGGCTGGGATGGTCCATTTGGTAAAGTAAATCCGTTGGGCATCTTTCTTCGCCTTTAGACAATAATTCTGATGGCAAAAGAACCAAATGGGACAGGAAAAATAATAATAATAATTTACAATCAACAATAATTATTTGTTACTTTCTTTTGTTTTGTTTAAACATCATAAACTCCAGTTTACTTGTGCTGCAGATCAAGTACCATAAGTACACATCTCTAATCCTCACTACATAAATAAATCCACAGGTCAGAAAAATTACATGACGAATAACACCATACTCATGACAAAACACAAAAACCTCACAGCTGGAAACATAAACAAAGCTGAAGTTTAATCTGACAAATCAGGTGTGTACAGCCTAAATATCAGAAAACTGCTTCTTACCTGTGACGCTTTACAGATGGAGCCATTCTGATTTTCTGTCACCTAAAAAATTAAATTACATCATTAAAAGCAGTGGTGGATAAATATTTGAAAACTTTATTGGTTCACTAAGACCACAGTGAAATAATATAACAAGCTTTTCTGCCTATTTATATCACTGAAAAACTTTCAGCCAATCAAATAGAGTTACTTTTCTGTTGTTTGCATCTATGTGGCTTTGCGTCTCCAATAGAAACACAATCACATACAAAAACAAACACACAAACAAACAAAAAAAGCAAACACTAAAATGTAAACCATCAAGACAACTGAGCTTAAAGTTGGGAACTGCAAATGGTCAACAGAACAACAAAGTAAAATAAATCCCAAATCAAGTCCCAAAATAATAATTACATAGGCTGCAACAACGGAACCCATATTCCCATAAAACGTCCCTCCACCCCAGATGCTGAGGAACAGGAAATAGCAAGAACTGGTTTTCCAGTGATTTCCAAGATCTATACATGGTCCCGGATTTTTTTAAACTCATCACTGACTGCTCAGTTTGAGAGAGGAAATCATAATAGATTATTGCTTGGTGACAGTGGGTATCCTGTAAGGATTTTTTTGTTTACACCATACTTCCACCTAATTACACCTGTGTGCACTTTGGGTCTGGTGGAGCGCATGTTTGCAGCAGAGATAAAACTGGACGCACCTGCAAGTGCCAGCAGCCGGTGCGGAAACCTGTGGCGAGGAGAAGTCGCAGGCTGACTGACGATGTGGACGCTTCTTACTATGAAGACAGAAATAACAGAGGGTGCACTAAACTAAACGGTCATGTTTTACTAGTTTTACATGGGTTTGCTTTCATATTAGAGCCAGTTTTTATTAAATCTTTTCTGCACAGTATTTTAAAAATATGCATGTATATATCATAAGTAAGTCAATATAAAATATATTTTAAAACATTTTAGTAAAATCTAAATTTAATAAATCTGAATCTTTTTTACATTTTTTGTTTGCCACCTGTACACATGATTTCTGTTGTGCATATTGTGAAATGTCAAATGAACAACAAGACCCAAAGTGTAGCTTCTGTTTTCTTGTTCAATCTCGCATGCGACCACGCTGAGTGTTTACAAAGGTAAAGAAAAAAACTCTAGCTCTGGATTTTCATAGAAGAGATGTATCCAACAGTTTTTACACGAGCAGCAAACACGAATTTGAAATAAAGGCATAATTAAATAAAACCCTTGCTCACTACTGTTTAACAAACTGTCACGGTTCGCCGGAGCAAGCCGTGTGGAATATGAAATAGGACCCAAAAGGCAGCAGCTCTGGTGCAGGTGAGTGTTTATTTACAGGGGTGTGAGTACAAACAGCGGTGGCGACAAAACATGAAACCGGAAACCTAAACTGGGTAAACTAATAACACAAACCAGAAACGAGGATGCAGGGAGGTCCGGGGAGATACATATGGGAAGACGCAGGGAGACCGAGGGGAAACAACACAGACGAACCAGCAACTACCATAACAGAAGACATAACTTAAATACACTCAGAGAACACAGGGAGATTACACACAGGTGGGGAACACAGGTGACACTGATAAACATAACGAGACAGGGCAGGCGTGAACACAACATGACGCATACTGACGAGAGACTGTCAAAGTAAAACAGGAAGTACACAGAGGTTCAGACAGGAGGAGAGAGAGCACGGGGAGAACACAGACATAACAGGCTGGGGGAAACATGGAATAAACACAAAGAGAGACAAGAGCTCATAAATACACAGAGGGGCACACAGGGGGTAAGAGTCACAAAGGGAAAACACTTAGGGAACAACACAACAGGACACCTCAGAAAACATGGCCTAAATAAGGAGCGAAAATACAAGGAACCAAGAATACTGGGCCAACATGGCCCAGGACCATGACACAAACAAGTAAAAGTTGCTGGTTACCACAGCCGAAGAATCATAGCTTTTGCTGCTTTGACCGATATAACGATATATTTCGCACAGTTATGCTCGAGAATGTGACGCAGAAGCTTTTTAGCTGGCTGCCATGAGCTTATTTTACATTTATTTTGGTTTGACAGAAAGAAATCCAAAAGGGGGAAACAATATGAAGATATTGGACAAAATTACCAATTGTTTTTTTAAACATACCATAAAGAATCACAACCAAAGTCCCACGTGTGCACTGCTCAGAAAAGACAACTTTAGTTCAGGTAAGTCCTGCTCTGTTTCATCAACATCATCAACAACACGGCTCAGCTCTCACCATGTGTCTCCCACTTTTCTTACAAATGTTAACATTTGTAAAAGTTAAAAATATGTGTTTGACCTCAATTGATATTCGCTACAAAGTGCAAAGTTATAGAGGACACGAGCATCATTATTGTTGTTACAAATAGGTAATAGAAATCTGAAAGCAAAAATTTTGTGATCAAAATAATTATTTACTCAAGTTTATTAAATAAATAAAAGACAATAGTTACCACAACAGTAGAACTGTGGGCTTGGCAATCATCTTGGAAAAGGATACCTAAGCCTGCTGTGCAGCTTTTATTCACTGCAGCCACTCCCAGTTAGACAACCTCCGTCAGTGTTTGTATATACAGAGCCAGTATAATAAATAAATATGTAGCACAATCAGTATAAAATCCTGAAAGCTACAAAACATGGGATGGTTCATTTACAAACACAAGTTTCACTCTTTTTTGTCGAAAAAATCAAATTGTTACACACTTAAATTTACAAAAAAACCAAAAATGTTAGAAATCTGTACTGTCATGAACAAAAATGTAAACCTAATTGAGGTCCAAAATATAATTGACTGTTTTGGACTAGTTTTGATTTTACATTTGTATTTCACCTTCAAATAGTTTTATTTTAATATTTTCAGCTTGCCTTGCTTGGTATCATTCTTTTCAGCTCAACCTCATTACATAAAAACATAAAATCCTAGTAGTAGGGAAACTTTGTTACTGTAAAAACCACAGACATGTTTAGTAAATTATGCTCAACATGTAAAAACTTATGCACAAATTTTGTAAACAGACTTATATACAACTATTTATCTAAAAATGCAGCCAGTGTATCTGCCTTTGTTTGTTTGTTTGTTTGTACACCCATTTAAAAATACTATGATAACTAAAATGAGAGAACAATCTGCTGTCAAAAGGGAGAAAGGTTGGGTGAGCCCAGGCCTCAGGAGGGTAGCCAAGCTAGTGTAACACACCCAAAGAAAGATTCTAGGTCTACCATGTTACACTAGTGTTCAAGAAAGTGAGAAGGACAACCCAACCATCGGAGTGATCTGGAGGTGAGTGATGGGCAGGAGGGCAGGTAGATGTGGGCTCTGTGAATGTTTCCAGAGAAGATAGCCATCGGAGCCTTTTCAGGTGAGCAGTCTGGAAAAACCATTGTTGAAGTGACGGCAGGTGAAATGAGTAATGGTCCTGAATTTCGTAGTGGAGAGCACTAGAGAAAAATTCAAGTGTGCACCAAGTTCGGACTGGGCCTCAAATTACTGATTTAATGTATGTATAAAAGAAAATACCGAATGTCTCATTGTTATTGTTGGATTATGTTGGATTCTGGATTGCTAAAACCAGTGTAAGCTAGTCACCCAACTTAAACATGGAACATCTACTTAAATAAATGTTGGCCTATTCTTTGATTTAAAAAAAAAAAAGACAGAAAGAACTGACTGCTGGGTGAGTTAAACTTGCTCACATCAGCAGAGAGAGAACAGCCTTGCACCGTAAAAACATCTTGAATAAAAAAATAAAACAGCTCTAACTCCTGTCTCTTCTCTTTATTTTTACTATTTTCAACAGAAACTTGAGTTTTACGATTGTAGAACCTTGAGAGCCAATACAGAAAACTGCACCATTACAGGTTGATATTTGCTACATTCTCCAGCAAATAGAGCAGAACTGGATTCCTCCAAAACCTTGCAGTCCAGCACAAATGCTTCAAATTTTTAAGAGTTTTGCATAGCCTTGTTTTGGCCATCACAACCTTCAGGGAACTTTGAAGGAATGTCCTTTCATGGTTCCCTGAAGGTTACAGATTGTTGGGTTATGTGAATAAAACAGAGAACTTAGATGTATTAGGAGCAGCTGGTTGTTAGGGAGCCTCTGCTCATGTTAGACAGACAGAGTGCTGAAGTGTTGCTGCCCTCTGCTGGACTGTGTGTTGTATTCAAAAGTCTAAAATTAAGATACCCATGTAATCCCTACGTACTATTAAAGTGCGTCAAGATTAAAAAATGCTACTCATGATGCTGAAACAGTTTCCTCCTGTGAAAAGAACAACTCAGTCTCCAGATGAGAATACGTTTGACACTCTCTGATCATGCCCACTCTCACTTTCCATCAGGGTCTTTATTAAATCAGTCACCTCGATCACTAATCCACAACCACCAAGTATCCACCTGGTTATAAAAAAAAAAAAAACACAAAACACTATTTTGATTGTGGAGGGAAAGTTTATTATTCATGGCTTTCATGGATGAAAGGTTTTCTGTTTCCCACATATTTTTTGCACAATTCCTCAGTGGTTATGACCGATGTATATTCTGTTCTTTCCTCAAGAGCGACTCTTTTTGCCAACTGATCTTCATCCGCACTGCCATGAACAAAAACATGCAAACATTGGAAGCCAAACAAAAACCACCTTATGAATAAACTGACCAAAACTATTTATCAAAATGAGGTCTGACATGAATGTAACTTCCTTTATTGTTGTCATTACTGTTGCTGAGTCACTGCATGTGTCCGAGTAGTCATGCTTATTGTTCTAACACATCTCTGCTGTAAATACTGATATATTGTCAGAAATTCTGCATGCCTTTTTAATTCATAAATAATTACCCCAAATTCCACGTTTCCATAAATCTATCAGTACTTCTCATTGTAATTGATTTCCATCTGTTAAAATAATTCAAAATGTGTATCGCTACTGGCTTCTGGATCTGAGAGTAGCTGTTCAACAGACAGGAAGAGATTACAGTGAATAACAGTCATTTCATTTAGTTTGGTTGTTGTGGTTCTCAAGTGTTTCCAGCACTGATCTTGCATAAAGTTAGTGTCACGGGGCCGAGTGGCCTGTACTGAACAGGACTCAGGTGCAGAAACCCAGAGCAGAGACAGCAGATGATGTAAAAATTTATTAGGTTTAAGTGCAAAAAAGAAAACGTGCCCTCCTGCGAGTATATAGCCAAGAAAAGTGACGGATTGTGCATGAAATTCACATTTCTCGGCTTTGACGTAAAGTCGGTTTTCCAGGAGGCGTTGGAGGACTGCTCGGACGTGGACATGGTGTTCCTGGGGGGGGGGGGGGGGGGTCTTGGAGAAAATGAGTATGTCATCAAGATAAACAAAGACAAACTGGTTCAGGAAATCACGGAGCACGTCGTTGACCAGGTTCTGGTTAACCCAAACAGCATGATCAAATACTCAAAATGACCTAGGAGCGTATTAAAAGCCGTTTTCCATTCGTCCCCCTCCCTAATGCGGACAAGGTGGTAGGCATTGCGGAGATCCAGTTTGGTGAATATGGTGGCTCCATGGAGGGGTTCAAAGGCCGAGCTGATAAGGGGTAAAGGATATTTGTTTTTAATGGTGATGTCATTTAACCCTCTGTAGTCAATGCATGGACGGAGTGATTTATCCTTCTTTTCCACAAAAAAGAAGCCGGCGCCCGCTGGAGAGGAGGATGGTACCTGCAGCTAGTGACTCGTGGATATACTTTTCCATGGACTCTCTTTCTGGTCTGGAGATGTTGAATAGCCGGCTAGAGGGAAGCGGAGCACCAGGTAGAAGGTCGATAGCGCAGTCATAAGGTCTGTGAGGTGGCAAAGATGATGCTTTGTCTTTACTGAAAACTTCCTGGAAGTCATGGTACTCAGGTGGGACGAGTGTGAGGTCAACCGGATCTGTGTCTGAGGTGTTAGTGTTAGGGGTACCTGGCGGTAGGGCAGACGTGAGGCAGTGGGCTAGACAAAAAAGGCTCCAACTAGCGATTTTACTCCCAGACCATATGAGGGTTGTGTTTCTTTAGCCAGGGGTAGCCTAGGATGAGTGGTGAATCAGGAGAAGAGAAAGTGAACAAAGTAATGGCTTCACGGTGGTTTAATGCGGTAACAGGGATGGGAGGATTGAGAGTCTTGAGTGGCAACTGAAGGTGTCTAGCGAGAGCTAAATCTATTAAATTTTGCTCTGCTCCAGAATCAACGGGAGCATGGAGAGGGTGAGAAACCTGATTTAGACATAGGGTGACTGGTAGAATTAACTGGGGTTTGGAACTGAAAGAGGATCCGCCCACCTGTATCCCTGAAATTACCGGTGGGCGGAGCCTTTTGGCCGAACCGAACACTGTGCTAACCTATGCTCCACTGAGCTACAGTAAAAACATGCACCCGACCTAAGCCGTCACTCTCTCTCCTCTGGTGTGAGACGAGAGCGGCCGATTTGCATAGGCTCCGGAGCAGCGTCCGTTTCTACGGAAACGGGAGCGGATGTGGACACCGGACGTGATGGCGGAGGAAGTGAAAGCGTAGGAGGCGCAGGTTTACGATGTTTCTGATTCTTTTCGGCCTCCCTTTCCCTCAGACCATTATCTATCCTAAGGGAAAGGGAGACCAGGTCTTCAAAAGACTTGGGCTCATCGCGGGAAGCGAGCTGGTCTTTGAGCTCATTGTTTAAGGCGCGACGGAACACTCCCCGAAGGGCATGATCGGGCCAATTGGCCTCAGCGGCTGCGGTACGGAAGTCAATAATGAACTCTGCAACGCTCCGGCTCCCCTGCTGTAACCCAAGCAACCTTTCATCAGAACTGCCCTCAGATTCTGGATGAGTAAAGGTCCTTTTAAACTCACACAGAAAATCATCATACAAGCAGGTTGGGAGCGGATGAGCCGACAGGTAAGCCTCAGCCCATAACAGTGCCTTGCCCTGAAGCTTAGCCACCAGATATGCTACCCGAGCTGAATCGCTAGCAAAAGAACGGGGAGAATGCGTGAACGCGAGAGAACATTTTAGTAGAAAGGCAGTACAGCGACCCTGCTCCCCGGAGTACGGCTCGGGTTCTGGGAATGCAGCATCGCGAAAAACGGAGCCTGAAGGGGTTGGAGCTGGGGAAGACTGGGGAGGTTCTGCCATGGGTGCAGGAGACGCAGAGGATGGGCATGGAGTAGAGGAAAGAGCTGACTGAATTTCCTGCAGGGAAGCTAAGAGCTTAGCCTGAGTCTCGCCTATGGCTTGGCACCCGGTGTAGAGGGCCTGCAACGCTTGCTCATGAGCCCCTAAAATGGCTCCCTGCTTGGAGACTGCTGCACGTACTGGGTCTGCTGAGTCCATTTTCTGGCCAGTTCGTACTGTCACGGGGCCGAGTGGCCTGTACTGAACAGGACTCAGGTGCAGAAACCCAGAGCAGAGACAGCAGATGATGTAAAAATTTATTAGGTTTAAGTGCAAAAAAGAAAACGTAGCAAAGACAAAAAAACAATAAGACGTGGAGTTTGACGAGGCGTGGCCTGGGGAACGTGGCTAGGGCGAGGGAATGAGGCCTGAGATGCGGAGTGGAGCTGAGCAGGGAACAGTCACACTGAAGAGAGAAGATAGAGTTAAGGAGGTAGTGGAGGCAGCTCTGAAGTGGCCAATTGTAAGAGTAGCAATTCTTACTTGCAGTAGGGAGGGTGAGGGGGTGATGAGAATCCAGGGGAGGCTGAGTGGCGTGGAAAGGCTGGCCTGAGATCCGGGGCTTCAGATGGAGTGTGATGGCAGGAGGGCAGGCAGGTGAGGCACAGAGAGATTTTCAGAATGATTGCTTGGTATCCTGGTGGAGCTTGAGCCAAGGTGAATACAGCAACTGCAGCACAAGAGAGTCGTGTTAACAAGATAGATCACAGCAAGAACTTGAAGTATAAGGCCTGTTACCAACATGTGTTGATGACATACTGGCAGTAAATGAACATCAACGTGTGGTTTAAATCCCTCTGGCTTGATTGCCTGCAATAGGCTCCAGGTGTGCAGGAGCTGGAGTTGGCCCTG
The DNA here is from genome assembly GCF_900408965.1 of Simochromis diagramma. NCBI lineage: Eukaryota > Metazoa > Chordata > Actinopteri > Cichliformes > Cichlidae > Simochromis > Simochromis diagramma. Next base: position 3,072,301 of record NW_024387170.1, read on the forward strand.
CCCAGGGGCGGATCCCAGGTCAGTTCAGGAGCCTTATGGAAATTCCAGCCACCCACCGCAGACCATGACAATTAGCTCGAAATATTTTACTTTGACCTTTTTATTTCATGCACCATTTCAAACCAATGAGCTGAATGACTTCCGACCGGTGGCACTGACGTCACATCTTATGAAGACTCTAGAGCGGCTCTTCCTCAACCTCCTCCGACCACAGGTACAACATACCCAGGACCCACTACAGTTTGCATACAAGGCGGATGTCGGAGTGGAGGATGCCATCCTGTACCTCCTGCATAGAGCCCACTCACACCTGGATGGGGGAAAAGGCACGGTCAGGATCCTGTTTCTTGACTTTTCCAGTGCCTTTAATACCATCCGGCCCTGTATGCTTCAGGAAAAACTGAACAGGATGGAGGTGGACCCCTGCCTGGTGGCTTGGATCTCCAACTACCTCACCGACAGACCACAGTACGTCAGGCTGAAGGACATCACGTTTGACACTGTGGTCAGCAGCACAGGAGCACCACAGGGAACTGTGCTGTCCCCTCTTCTCTTCACCCTGTACTCCTCTGACTTCTGCTACAACTCTGAATTATGCCACATTCAGAAGTTTGCAGATGACACAGCCATCATGGGGTGTATCTGGGATGATCAGGAAGAGGAGTACAGAAGTCTGGTGAAGAACTTTGTCGCATGGAGTCACACAAACCACCTGCAACTCAACACCTCAAAGACTAAGGAACTGGTTGTGGACTTCGGGAGGTCCAGAGAAGGTCCACTGCCGGTTCAGATAGAGGGGGAGGAGGTGGAGGTGGTCAACAAGTACAAGTACCTCGGGCTGTGGGTGGACAATACACTGGACTGGTCATGCAACACAGAGCACCTGTATAAAAAAGCCCAAAGCCGACTGTACTTCCTCAGGAGGCTGAGGTCTTTTAACATCTGCAGGAAGCTCCTGAGGATGTTTTACCAGTCAGTGGTTGCTGGAGTAATTTTCTATGCTGTGGTGTGCTGGGGGAGCAGCACAGCAAAGAAGGACTCATCCAGGCTGGAGAAACTGATCAGGAAGGCTGGCTCTGTGGTCGGCATGAAGCTGGACACTCTGGTGACAGTGGCAGAGAAAAGGACACTAAAAAAACTGCTGGACATTATGGACAATGCTGGGCATCCTCTGCACACGGCCATTAACAACCAGAAGAGTCTTTTCAGTGACAGGTTGCTTCTCCCCAAGACAAGAACTAACAGACTTAAAAACTCCTTTGTCCCACACGCCATCAGACTATTTAACTCCTCTCTGGAGGGGAGAGGGAGGGGAAACAGGAGGACAAAGGAGGGGGGGACAACTAAGCTGTAGTGCCTCTCCACTTCACTGTGCAATACCTTTTGTGCAATACTTTTGTAAATAGTCAACGGTGCAATAGACCTCAATACTTGAAATGTGCAATTCACTTGTATTTTTATTTTTATTCCTATTTATTCTATTTATCCCCTTCGTATATTTTATTTATATATGTCTCTGTATTTATATATGTGTGTGTGTGTATATATATATATTAGGCGTGCAACGATACACAAAATTCACGGTTCGGTGCGGTTCGATACTTTGGTGTCACGGTTCGATATTTTTTCGATCCAAAAAAAAATGTTCATGCCTTTTTAATTTGTCATTTATTAAAATTATAAATATATATTTTAACTCAAAAGTACAGTTTTTAAATTTAACCCTAACCTTTGTGCGTGTTTTTTATTTGACAGCGAATGCGCACCTGCGGACCACTTATGTGCAGCCCTGGTTATTTAGCTCATCATATCGCAGCCACAGAAATTATTTTGTCCATGAAACCATAAAGCTGCACTTTCTTTTTGCCTTATAGTCTGATTTGTCATAACTTCTCAGTTTTGTGGTAAGCTTTTCTTTGGCTGTCACTTCTTCACCCTGACCTGTCTTATTTGGCTCAGCAGAACTAAAATATATATCCTGCTGCTTTTACACACGCACTCACATAAGCTCAGCGATTCTCTGCGCGATCAACCTCTCACATGTTTAAGCTTGCTGCGGGAGATTTCACTTGTCATGTTTGCATAGTAAGCTAACGATTAATAAGACGATGTCAGAGGAATTGGTGCACAAATTATCATCACTCACAGATCAGTGCTGTCGCTCTCTATACACAGTTCGCACGATTGCAAAGTGAAAGCAAAAAAACAAGCGCAAATTCAAACGCGACTTCAATATGTCACATATTGACAGTGGCTCACCGATGCCAATGACATAATTACCCAGCTACATTTCTGAAAGAATGCAAAAGCATTGACATATATTTTTCCTTCCTACAATAGCCCGATGGGCAGGGAAGAGATAGATTTTGGTAGCCCGACTGAAAAAATCGCTAGCTCCGGGACGTCGGGCTAGCGATATTGCAAGCCCTGTATCTGATTGAGGAATCACTCATCTTTGGAAAAGAGAGTTTATTACAGAGAAATGGCTCTTTCCAAAATAAAAGCTATACTATCCGCTTCTTCTGGGCTATATTCTCAGCAGCATAAGGAGAATCATGTGCTAACAGCTGTCTAAATGACTCGGCTAAAGTTAGTAGCATGCTTGTTGTTTTTGTCTTTGCACTAGGATGATGTCGGCGTAAATGTGCAGTCATATTCGTTGTGTTCCCACTAGTGCTTTCAGGTTAATCTCGTTGAAATGACCTTAACGCCACAACACGGCAAATCTCCGTTAACGAGCTACCGCCGATCGCCCCGTGCATGGGGCTAGACGGCCAACACGTTAACGAGCTAACTGCACTAACACACTAGTTCCCACCCATGTAATTGAGCATTGCGTGGCACATCCAACATACTGTTTTACTTTAGTCCATGACTCGCTTACCTTCAGGGTCATACGTCACATGAAAACCAAAATAATTCCAAACGCCAGATCTGAATGAGGGTGGGGGAGGTCCATGTTGCAAGGAGAGCTTAACTTCTGTCTTGCTAGCTTGCCCTGCTCTCTTCCTTCTGACTATGCTGTCTGTGTTGAGCCCTCAGTGGATCTGCGCTCGACAGTGCAGCCTAGGTGGAGTAGTCGAACGCAGATTCACTGAGCGCTCAACACAGACAGCATCGTCAGAAGGAAAGTTGATAAAATAAATTACAAATGTTGTATTGTTCGATACATATGCGTACCGAACCGAAAGCACTGTATCGAACGGTTCAATATCGATACGAATATCGTTGCACCCCTAATATATATATATAATATTCTGTAACTCTGTAACTTCTGTCGGTGCTGTGCTTTTGGAAACCGAATTTCCCAGAGGAACCCACCCGAGGGATTAATAAAGTTTTATCTTATCTTATCTTATCTTATCTTAAACCAAGCTTATAACATTAAAGAATCAAAAACAGAGTAACAAAATAAAACTAAGCCCCTCTACTCTACTCTTGAACAATATCGTTTTCCCCCTCCCAATTAGTGAGTGAGTTGCTGATCTGTATAAAGCCATACATCCACGGTCTGTAATATTTTAGGTCTTTGCTTGTTATATCATCATGATTCACTCTGTTTACCCTGAATGCAACATCTGCCTCACACCAAACAACACTTTTTCTTCTAGTTTGCACTTCTTGATGTTCTTTTTTCTAAACATATTCTGACATTTTCAAGATTTCTGTAAGGGAACATATGAAACGGTTAAAAACTATGCTGGTCTTTCAACTACAAGGTTTCTTACAACAACATCAGTCAAGACAGGAGTGTTGCAAGGATCTTAAAACATTGAGGGTTTAGCCCAGCCCCGAATTCTTTTGGATTTTCACTTTATTATTTTTACAGAGAAAATAATCTAAAATGTCATACATTATGCCTTACCTCAAGGTTGAAGTCAGAAAATGATACTAAAAGAAACAATCAGTGCAATTTGATTAGCTCTTGTTGGTTCCTATTTTTTATTTTAAACAGGAGTCAAATGAAGACTTCCCTTTGTGCAAGTGAGCTTTGACATTTGTAACTTTGAATCTAAACACTATATAGTACTGATAGATTACTACTCAAAATTTATTTACATGGATGAACTGAAACACCACCGCAGTCGTAGTGTCATTGAACAACTGAAAGCCCAGTTTAGTAGACATGGCATCCCGTGGGCAGATGGTCCAAAGTACACTGCAGAAGAGTTCAAAAGCTTTTGTGAGAAATATGGTATCTCACATCAAACTTCATCACCTCACACGATTCACGCTAATGGAGATGCTCAGACGGTGAAGAAACTGTGGAACAAAACAGTAGACAATCATTTAGCGTTGCTGGATTACCGTACCACCCCCCCTCAAATCAGTTGCTTTGTCACCTGCTCATCCACTGACGTGCCTGCAGCTAAAAAGCTTCTTGTTCCAAAAGCATACTGACAAGGTCAACCAGCTGCTACTACTAAAAGTTAGCATACTGTGGGTGCATGAATCAAAGCTCTGTTTCTGCTAGGGCTACACCTCCCTTTATTTAGCTACATTTGCACCAATCCAGAGTCCAGTGGCTGACACCACAACAGATACATGTATACTTTGGAAGCGTCTCTGTGCGATCACAGCATATTTAATAGCCCAACAGCCCAACGACTGTAACTGGCAGTGAAAAGCACAACATGTTTGTAGTTCCAATGTTGATAAAACCTAAACATGTCAAACTTAAAATGTGCAATCCTGCTTAGTGGGTTTAAAATGGACTTGTATGGTTTGGAGGTGATTTACTACAGGGATGTTCAGCCTGCAGCTGACCAGCCCTGATCGTATAAATACAGCAGACAAAGTGGAACAAGTATCCATGAGGGTGAAATGGTGGTTTTCCTGTCTGAAATCTAAAAAAGTATGACCATAAAGTTTTCAAAAGGAAGGTACTATCATCAGAATAATGATGAGAGTTCCAATCATTATTTAAGGAGTTGGAGCAGGTGGAGAATCAGTCAATCAGTCAACAATCAGTGCCACCTAAAGGCAGTAACTGACAAGTTATTCAGCACAGTATTTACATGCTCATATCTTACCACAAGAGGTCAGTAAAGGGATTTATAAAAAACAACAACAGTCAAATTAGTTCCCAGAACTTAAAAATGTTTTGGAAACTTGTTGCCTCAAAAAACAAACAAACAAAAAAACAAAAAAACAGTACTGAGTACTCACTCTACATCCTGACTCAGGAGAGTGAGAAGAGAACAAAAGACAAAAAATGGAAAACAACACGCACACAAACAACTAGTCACCACTTAAGTTGTTAAGCTCCCCTACTTGAAACCACAACATTTGGCTGTGTTATGTCTTTGTTGGAAATCTTCTGTTTAATCAAAAACATTTGTTTTAATTCAGTGTCTTTTACTGTTACATGTCATCCATACTCTGATGGATTTTGCCCCCTTTCAACAACTTTGTGGATAAAAATGTACACGCACAAAGTCTGGTCACAGTGTTCGTGCTTAACACGGTGCTGATCCTAACTCAGTAAGCCGTTGTAGAAATGACAAAATAAAGTAAATAGTGCACAGCGTGCGGTTGCTTTTTGTTACACACTGATCACCGGTTACAAGTTGACTTCTTAAATTAACCTGTTTTTATTATTATATCAAACGTCATGTATCTGTTTTTTTCTCATCTCTCGTGCGGATTTCAGACAGGAGAATCACCATTTTACCCTCATTCTTGCTCCACTTTATCTGCTGTATTTGCTTTAAAAGCTTCACCTCAATGCCGTGACCCGGATTCGAACCGGGGTTGCTGCGGCCACAACGCAGAGTACTAACCACTATACGATCACGGCTGCTCAGCTGCAGGCTGAACGTCCATGTAGTCAATCACCTCCAATCCACAGGAGTCCATTTTAAACCCACTAAGCAGGACTCTACGTTTTAAGTTTGACACGTTTAGGTCGTATCAACATTAGAACTACAAACATTTCGTGCTTTTCACTGCCAGTTACAGTCTGGATCTTGCTTCTTCTTTTTTTCTTATTTCACCGTAAAAGCCTGGAATCTGCGTGTAACAGCTGACCTGCACGATGTGCAGAAGAGCACCAAAATGCATTTACGGTCAGACCACGCGAGGTCCCTGTGTTAATGCAGATACTGTTACTGTGCCACGTGCGTAAATGAGTGCATCATTGACACAGATTTGAGGATCTATATGAAGAAGAAAAAGCACAATACAGACTGTAAGTGCAACGAAAAGTCCAGGTCCCTGTGTTCTGCAGGGCAGTTTCTGCTCTCTGTTCAGCAGCTTCTTCTTTGTGCAGATACTCCGGTCTGGAAAGTTGAGCAGATCTTTTGGAGAGAATCCTGCTGACAGAAGGGATTAGTGTACTCACCAGTGTCACCTGATCTCTGACATCACCACAAGGAGACCCCTGCATTGAGCATTTACACTGGTGTATGATAAATACAGATGTGGACTTTTACACCAGAGATGTGTCTTTCAGTCCACCTGCTCCCACTGCTTATGAAACATATGTGTAATTTAAAAATGATTGAAACTGTAATCATTATTCTGATAGTACAAAGACAACAGACAGGGCTGGACTGGCCATCGGGCATACCAGGCATTTGCCCAGTGGGTCGCTCGTGATTTTTTGTTTTTATGGGCCGATGGGGGTTTGTTTCTTTTCTTTTTTTTAACGGTATAAATGAATGGTGGTGGATTGGCCAGTTGGTCATGAATGACTCTGGGCTGGACCAATTACAGCCGAGGAGGTTGGACTTTAAAGTTGAGGTGAAAAGGAACGTGATTTGTCCCGTACTACTTCACGTACTACTGCTAGAAAGTTGCTAATTCAATCATGACACTGATCAATGATCAGCTGATCGGCTTTTCTCTCTGTGCCAGAAAGAGGAAACCAGCGGAGGTCGCGCTAAACAACAGCAGCACGTTTAAGGTGGATCAGCTGTTGTTAGGATTTATTTAATATTACTTTCAGGGGCGGGTCTAGCAAAGTTTTGCCAGGGGGGGCCATGTAGGGCATTACCAGGGAAAGGGGGGCACAAAGAAATACTTTTATTTCTTATTCTCATTTAAAAATGTCTAGCTTTTAATAAATAATTATCTGAATCTTACAACCAAAGTTTTCATCTAATGTAAAATGTATAGAAATCCATTATTGTATTCAGTAAATATTAAGTCTAGTTTAAACCCTAGTAAGTTATAGTATTCTTTCCTTTGGGAAGGTACCATCTGTGCAGTCTGCAATTCTGTTGAAGAAAGATGTTGAATCTATTTAATTACTTGAGAAAAATAATCGATTTCTATGCATTTGTTTTATATGTGCATTAAATTAAAAATCGGTTTTGTCAATTAAGCATCTTGAGGTAGAGGGTACGGGAGTGGTTCCCTATTTTTCTTCTTTTCTTTTTGTGCTGGGAGTTGGCAACCCTATTAGTTAGGTATATGTAATTATAAATTAGGTTGTTTTCTATTTTTGCTAAGAACTGTTTAGAATACCAGAATAGGGAGGATGGTGTAGGTTTAAGTTTATTATAAAGGCTTTATGGCTTTTCCTTTAATACCATGGTGGGCCAGTCACTAGTCAAAACGCCCGGGCTGATTTTTTGTCCCACTCCAGCCCTGGTTGGTAGTTATATACAGTCTGTATAAGTGTGGTTAATATAATAAACATTTGTAAGGAGATGGCAGTTACTGTGAATTTACAGCAGTTACACAGTGATTAGTAATAAACAGAGCCAGTGAGAGTGAGTGCATTTAAGAAAGTGAGTGATTCAGGTGTGTCAGTTGGTTTGTCATCTGTTTTTGAGTGTGGGGGAGAGTTAGAATTTCTTGGTTTTAAAGCTAAGTTAGGAATATTTATAATGTAATTTCCAAAACTTGCATATGATCTGCAATTTGTTGCAGATCTACTGACTGTCACATAGCATCTGGAGCAGTCTCAAATGGAGGTCAGTCCACTACTGCCACCTGTGGCCAAGTGCCATAGCCTACTACTAGATTAACTTGTGACACATCTGCAGTAGAGGCTGAGTGGCTGCACTTACATCTGGATCATTCAAATCGACCCACAAACATGTTGAAAGATACGATGCCAGCAATGTGGATTGTCAGGACTAAAACCAGTCATTAAGCAAAGACAACAGGGATCATTTGTTTCCAGTGTTGGGACTAACGCGTTATTAAGTAACGCGTTACAGTAACTATGTTATTATTGTGGTAACGAGCACGGTAACTAGTTATTATCCCAAAACCGGGAACACGTTACTCGTTACTGGGATTTAGATAGGCTCGTTATTCGTTACTTCGTGTGGTGGCTATCGTGGAGCTTCCACAGATTCAATAACATTAGCAAGTGGTGGAGGCCAGCAGGTGGATGAAGGAAAAGGGAGGCAGGAGCAGAGACCCGAAGCGGCCGCTGGTCCGAGAGTGTCAGGTGAACTGAACTTCAGGTAAGAAGTTATAACCTGCAGTCTATCTGGGTCAGATATGAACCAAGTTTAGGTTGAGTTTATTTTCGTAATGCTGACTTTTTCGTACTGCGTGCTAGCTAGCATGATGGAGTTTCTATACAGCTGGGTGGGTGCTATGTTACTGATGTTGAACTTTATTTTGTTCATAAGCAGTGTTGGGAAGGTTACTTTTACAATGTATTCCATTACAGAATACAGAATACATGCCCCAAAATGTATTCTGTAACGTATTCCGTTACGTTACTCAATGACAGTAACGTATTCTGAATACTTTGGATTACTTAATATATTATCATGCTTTTTACAACAACGTGAATGTACTATTGCTGTGTGATTTATTACTATTACTGAAGGTCCGTGACTCTGAACTGTAGTAAAGGGACCTCTGACTAATACGTCGGGGTCCCTGTCGGCTCGTAGCCGAAAAATAGCTTTACTTTGTTGTGTGGGTCAACTTTTCTTGCGAGAGACAGAGAGAGGCGTTGAAAGACTGCTCCAACGGAACTTATTGTTTTCGGAGGAAAACACAAACACGGTGTACAGTCGAGTCTTAATAGCTTACTTACAACTGGGCTCGTCAGGCTCTCTTCTTGGCTGAAGTGGTTATTATTATATTTACATGCTTCCAGCTCCCGTTTTTCCTCGATGACAACTCGTACCTTTCCACTCCCCTTTTTCTCCCTCCTCGCGCTCACAGACCCATAACGTGTATGGCAGTCCATTCTCCCTGCAGCACGGACTACACTGCCCATGATGCTACATTCTTTAGAGCTATGCTTGTAGCATTCTGCCTGTTAGCTTAGCACAACAACAACAACAACGAAAAGGCGCTCTCTCACCCAGGAAACACACAGTCGCAGAGAGAGAGAGAGCGTCGCCCTGTAACCATGGCAACCGTAACGCTGCCGCCTGGAACAACAGAACGTAGCTGTCAAACAAAACCCAAACAGTCCTGACCCGCAACAAAATGAAACAGGAAAGTACCGCAGTGTAATCCATTTATTTCAACAAAGTAACTGTATTCTGAATACCACCTTTTTAAACGGTAACTGTAACGGAATACAGTTACTCATATTTTGTATTTTAAATACGTAACGGCGGTACATGTATTCCGTTACTCCCCAACACTGTTCATAAGGTTAATTATTAGAGTTTCCAACCGTCCAGTAAAAAACGGAATCGTCTCGTATTCAGAGAAAATATCACGCGTTTCGTGTTGAGGTGAAAAGGAACATTTTGTCCCGGACTTCAGCTACAATGAAAAAGACACAAAGCTGGAGTTATTCTGTGTCTTACGCTGCACAGCTGCCTCTTCTTCTCTCATCCTCTCACCCTCCCTCTCCTGTTTCTACTTCAATCATGAAACTGATCAATGATCAGCTGATCGGCTTTTCTCTCTTGTTTGTTTATCGCCCACTTTGCGCCAGAAAGAGGAAACCAGCGGATGTCGCGCTAAACAACAGCAGCACTTTTAAGCTTGGTCAGCTGTTGTTAGAATTTATTTAATATTAATTTCTAGTATCAGCTGATGTTTGCTGGAGCCACAGCTGTAAAGCTGCTGGTCATGATGTTGGTTTGGATATGTGGTGAGAGGGAAACATGAAGATGAAACCAGGAGATGTCCTTACTGAATCATCAGAGCTGTGATGGAGAAGCAGGTTTACCTTTTAGGTGACATGAATGAGTTGAAGGGAAGTTATGAACTGTTTCTGAGAGACAAATAACACCAGGATCCTTTTCTAAGTAGCTGACAGCTGGTAACTGTGCAGGGGCGGGTCTAGCAAAGTGTTGCCAGGGGTCCATGTAGGGCATTAAAAGGGAAAGGGGGGCACAAGGAAATACTTTCTTATTCTCATTTAAAATGTCTCACTTTTAAAAAAATAATTATCTGACTCTTACAACAAACAATTGATAGATTGATACATATATACCATCAGAACAGTGTACATCACTGTCACAACAGTGTTTATTTTCATTCAAAGGCTTTATGATTTTTCCTATAATGGCGGGCCGGTCTCTAGTCAAAATGCCCGGGACGATTTTTTTGTCCCAGTCCAGCCCTGTGTGCAGCTCATCTGCAGTCTGGTGTTACCTACATCTTCCTATTCAGAAGGCAGAATTTCCGAGTTCTGAGTACAATCGAAAGCACCACGACTGCAGTTTTTGTGTTGGATGTAAAAAGCAGGCTAGGATAGAGTCAGGCGTGGGATTTCTCTCGTGGAAATGTGCACATTATTTTTTCCTTTCTATTGGTAGGTGGCACAGTGCACTTGTGGCAAGTAAGCAAGCTAGAAGACTGGCAATCTTGCTGGGTATCCAGAGTAAAACCAAAGTTACTTTCCCTAGTAACTAGTTACTCTGAAAGTAACGAGTAACTTGAAGTAACTGAGTTACTTTTGATAGAAGTAACTAGTAATGTAACTAAGTTACTAATTTAAAGTAACTTACCCAACACTGTTTGTTTCTGTTTATTTAGCATGCACAACATTTGTAGTCGCCTTCCGTATAGGGGAAGTCCACGCACACTGTGTGGTACCACCTTCCGCAGAAGGTGCATTCAATCTGTAAGAAAAATTAGATTGTCACAGTCATGCATCTAAAGTCAGGCTGTTGAGTGAAGCAACTAAGCATGTTTAAATGTGCAGATACTGCAGATTTCTGTGCAAAAGTCTATGGATCACTCAATGTTTCCATGCGTCCCTTAGTTGCTTCAGTGTCTTTAAAGTGCAGAGGCACACAGGTTACCTCAACTATAATTTTTCTGTTGGTGCATCAAACTGACATGTCACCCAGCAATATTGAAGTAACCCATTCAGAGTGCTTCAGGCTCTGGTATTGATTTGGTTATTTTACACACTCATCGGTTTCTGCACCTGAACGTCTCTCACCACAGGCATGGCATAGCTGGGAAAGGTCTTTGAAAACATATGCCAGAATGAGGATATACATATAAATGCTGAATATGCTGACAGAATGTGTTGTGAGAACACTGATCAAATATTAATGTATCATATATTTGTAAAATAGCTATTTATTTTGTTTTTGCTGTGAAATGATATACACAAAAGGAGTGGGGATTTGTAAAACTTCAAGTTTTAAGGTGAAAATACACAATTGCATGTCATGTAGTTGAAGGTTGTTTTTTTTTTTTTGAAAGAACGGAAAACACTTAAAGTTCCAGATGTATTGTGCATGAAATGAATTCAAACGTGGCAATAGAGCCAGGTGCAGATGTGTGTCAAAAGTTAATCTGGCTGTAGGCTAGGCTATTTGCTGTTTTGTCGGTAGCGGCTCCTGAAAAGCAAGTCTAGTACACATCTGTTTGACCAACGCCAGTTGATCTGCAACGCCAGTTAATCTGGAACACCGTTATCGTCACTCCCAAAACTCCGAACTTTCAACACGGGCTGAAAGACTCAGCGTGGCTGCAGCTTGTTGTTATGTGAGCTTAAATCAGTCATGTGATTTGGAGGTGCAGCGTGTCCGTGGACCCCAGAGGGTTAGCAACACTCACCTTTTTTTTCTTTGCCGATGCCCGTAATGCCGCCCTCACCACGATGCCGCCCTGGGCAACCGCACATGTCGCCCATATCATATCAAAAACCACTACTGCACAAGCCCTCTATCGCCATCTGCTGATCGCCATCACTCCAATTTTTGGCTGTTTTACAGTTATTAGATTATTCAATTTTTAATATATAACATTTTCATCTCTTAAAAATTAAAGTTAAAGACTTGTTTTAACATCACTTCAACATGCTTCCCATTACAAATAAAGATAAAAAGATTATTTTAGTGTTGTTGTTTGTTTGTTTTTGTTTCTACGTTTTTACATTTAACATATTAATTGCTTGGAAAATAAACTCATCCTGAAGATCAAGAATTCCCATCATGGAGAAGAAGAAAGCTGGATGCCAGAATCGCGGGTGCCTTGAATGTTGGATGTTAGTCGTCTAACAGAGGCACAGAAGGGCATCATGAGATACGGGTCCTGGATGATGTAACAAAACAAAAACAAAAAAAGTCAACAGCAGAGGTTGAACGATTTAATGATTTAATTGATTGATTGATAATACTTTATTCATTCCGAGGGAAATTGGGTTAAGGCTGCCAGCCGTGCCAGCGCCATCTTACCCTTCCGACTATACATACATTACACAAAACATCACATGGGTAAGACAGGTCAGAGAGGTATAACAATGGAAAATGCACCACATGAGGAAAGATAAGGAGAAAAAAATAACTCCCCCCAGACTGAGCTCCAACAGGGAGATCAGTTTGAGAACAGAAAAAAAACCACCTCCATTTGGTCTCCAAAGTCCCATTCAGGGTTTATTCTTAGCTGCATGCAAGAGTGGAAGAACAAATTTTTCCCACAGTGGCCCTAATCCTCTTCCGTAGGACCACCCTTCTTCATTCCACCAACCTTATTTAAACCCAGCAAAAACTGCTTTGCTCTGTGTAAATCAGGTAGTCCTCTGGATTTGTCCTCGGTTTTGTGTGTGTATAGTTTTACTTTCCTTTGTCTTTGCGTCTTGCTTTGACTTTCTCGCACACAGCAAGTAAAACGTTTTATGTGTGTATCACTTTTGAATAATGTCTTCTTGTGAATAAAGTAGGTTGTACTCTCATATAAGCGAGCAGAGAGTCGCTGTTGACAAGTTTCTGAAACGGGCTGCACCGTGTCCAGTGTCTTAGCTTCAGTGGGTGGGGCAGCTCCGGCGGTTGTTTCTGTATGTATGCACTCTCCTAAAAAAGTCACTTTTTCTTGATGCTTTAATCTAAAGTCTTTTGTTGTTTGTTTTGTTGTTTCCTGTATGTAACGCTGTAGCAGTTAAACGGTTGTTTGCATGTTACAGGAAAACACGATCAGCTATGTCCGCCGTCAGCAGCTCAAACACAGCCTTTGCCTTGGAGCTGTTCCACACTCTGAGCCAGACAAACCCTGCTGGGAACATCTTTGTTTCTCCTCTGAGCATCAGCTCAGCCCTGGCCATGGTCTACCTGGGAGCTAAAGGAGACACTGCAGCTCAGATGGCTCAGGTCAGCTCACTGTTTCTTGTTACCTGCACCACCATCAGTTGATCAGCCAGCATGATCCCTGTGCAACTTCAAGCCCTCGTTGCGTTTTAAAAGCAGTTATGGAAGCGTTGAGCTGCCACCCAGGCAAAAGAAAAATCGAGCCATATCACATTATAACGTCAAAACTTCATTGTTCTAACAATATACCATCATGTAAGTACAATATACTTATTCTGAAGAATATGTGAGATTTGTTGCAGTTAATGCTACTCCAAAAGCACTCACAACAAGAGAGGTTGAAGAAGCCTCTGCTACAGACTCAGAATTAACAGAAGTGCAAAGAGCTATTGAAAACGGACACTTTGAAAAATGCAAAACATATGCACCCATTGCAAATGAACTGTGTGTCATCGGCTACATAGTTTTGCGGGGAACTCGCATTGTATTTCCAGAAAACCTCAGAGCTCAAGCACTTTCACTAGCTCATGAAGGACATTTAGGAATTGTTGGAACCAAACAGCATCTCAGAACAAAGTTTGGTGGCCAGGGATGGACAAAGCTGCAGAAAAATTTTGTAAAGCTTGTCATGGGTGTCAAATAGTAGCCAGACCAGATCCACCTGAACCACTGAGAAACACACTTTTACCGGATGGACCATGGCGAGATGTGGCGGTAGACTTACTGGGACCGCTACCTTCAAACCACTCAATACTTGTACTGATAGATTACTACAGTCAGTACTATGAGTATGATGTAATGTCATCTACAACTGCTGAAAAAGTCATTGACTACCAGTTACCATCAAATCTGATAACGGCCCACAGTTCAAATCTGAGCTGTTCAGAGAATATTGTGAAACTAATGGAATCAAACATATAAGAACTACACCAAAATGGGCTCAAGCAAATGGAGAAGTGGAACGTCAAAATGCATCATTGATGAAAAGAATCAGGATTGCACCAGCCGAAGGACTTGATTGGAAGCGAGAGCTAAGAAAATATGTAACAGTTTATCGCAGCATTGAACATCCAACCACAGGCAAAAGTCCAGCAGAACTCCTGTTCAACCGCAAAATGAGAGGAAAGTTACAGAACATCAGTGAGGCAAAAACAACGGAGTTGGACGTGCGTGACAGAGACGCTGAACAGAAAGGAAAATCTTTCTGCTGATGAAAAGATTTCTGCTGATGAACGAAGGGGAGCTGAGTATTCAAAAGTTGACACGGGAGACACAGTGCTGGTTCAACAAGACAAAGTGGACAAGTTTCCAACACCATTCAATGCAACACCACACAAAGTTGTAAGCAGAACTGGAAACCAAGTCATTATTGAATCACCAACAGGAACTCGCTATCACTGGAATACGACATATGTGAAGAAATACGAGACAAATGAGACCAGAGAAAGACACTACGAACAAAACACAATACCTGAAAAGGAGGAAGGTGAAACACCCACAAAGACTGACACCTTCACTCCAACACCACAAGAGGGCTCCCAGGGGCCAGAGAGACCAAGTAGATCACAGAGGGCTAAAAAGATGCCTGAGAGGTTTTGTGATTTTGTGGTGAAATGAACTATAATATGTTAAGGTGAAGAGGCAACTTAAAATTGGCAAGTTTCAAGTTCATATGTGTATGTCGACATGTATATATTGGGAAAAAAAAAGGTACATGTGTGGTGAGACAGTTAGAAAATATAACTGTTAGAAAGTAAGACAAGAAAGAATGTTCAATGTTGGAAAAAAAAAAGACATCAAAGTTATTACGACTAAAGTTTGAGTCTAAGGAAAAGGGGGATGTCATGTATTGATATATGGCCATGGCTTATTGTGATGACTTTTGAACCGGATGTTGTTGTCCGAAGGAGGCCTCGTTACATGGCTAGTTGTCAGATCGACAGTATTCAATAAAGCAAGATAAAGACCGTGCTTTATGTCCTGATTTAATTCAGAGTGCTCTGCCTAATTCAGTAATAAGGTGGGCACACAACAAGTAGGAATCAAGCTCTTAGAATTTTGCGAGGCATCTGACGACAAGGGGTGTTCGCATGAAAATGATAACAGCAGGTATTGGTGAAGGGGGGCTTTTAGGGGCGTGAAAGAGGAGTGGTCCTGCTCCTGAAATTCAATACACTTATTTAGATTATTGCAATGATGTTGTGTGTATGGTGTTGCTCTCTTTTTGCTAGTTTTCTCTTTTTTTTTCTCTCAACAGGTGATCGTGGTGATTGTTTTCTTTTTTTAAGTCCCTTCTCTCACTGTCACTCTTCACCTCAAATAGACCAATATGGCTGTGATGATCCACTTGGTAAAGTAAATCCGTTGGTCATCGTTCTTGGCCCTCAGACAATAAAAATGTTTTATGTTTTCTCCCTAAAGTGTATGTAAATATCTGGTTACAAATGTGAATATCCTGCTGTGTATTGAAATCCCTCTTGTTTTGCATAGAAATATACTGAACAACATACAAAGCATAATATATAAAATAACATTTACCTGAGTTTTTTCTTTGAAAGAAGCCTCTAATGTCCATTCTTATATTTCAGTACATAACTGAAACCGATTTAGTCGGTGGAGGGTAACAACTGAAAATATGAAATAAACACACACGTAAGCTAAGACTCTAAAAAAACAGCATTGTTGTTGTTCGGCTTTTCATTTCGCCATTTGTTGATTCACTTGAAGAGCAAGTAACGTAATATTGGTCAAGTGATCAGTTTGATATCAATCTTTTGTGATACACCGTCATATTTACATTATTTGTACGGTACGAATGATTTGCTTTGGTACCTGGTCAAACTTAAGCTCTCCTTAGTATGGCTGGCTCCGTTTCTCCAACAGCGCACTCACAGGCAGCAGCTCCCCCCGCCCTCTCGCTCAGTCGCTTAGTGCCTGAGCTCGGATCATACCAATATCAGGGGGGATTCACGCACAGTCGTAAATTCCCACAGTGTGCACTATGTGCTTCGAATATTGTGTGTACTTTTTGTTTTATACAGTTGTCAGCCAGGCATCTAACTATGAAAAAATTACACTCCAAAATACCCCGGGCTTCTGACAAAACAACCCGGGCTTAAGCCCAGTAAGCCACCCCCACGCTCCGCCCCTGGTCCAGACGCTTTTCTTTCCAAGCTCCTTAAACTACAATGACCTGGATGACTGAGAACCTTCACAGACATACGAGATAAGGTAAACCAAAGTGTGAATCAAAATGGCAGGAGACACTTTATTTTATCATTAAAATATAGGTATACAGGTCATTTCTTCACACAGAAGGAACTAGATTCCCGATTAAGGTTTTAAGGATAATTTATATCTTTTGATATTTATTTTGTGGATTTGTTGAATGAAAAAGAGATCTGTACCCACTTCTCAGACTTGTGATAATTATTAGCACTCTCCACTGGCACATCCCTCTGCCTGTAGTGATCTTGGCAGCCTGTTGAGCCAATTGTGTAACCCCACAGTGATGCACACACTTATGTAGCCAAATGTGTTGCATTTTGTGACCTTGCACCATGTGCAGCCAATCACAGATGCCTGAATAATTGTCTGAGACTTTGCAGCCTGTGGTGAAATCCAGCCTGCTGAGATACCCACAGTTCCATTCAGAAGCAGAATCCTACTAGAAAGGAGGTCTCAAGACCAGATTTGGCCATTTCTGTCCTCATATGATACACATGGTGTAAAATGTTGATGAGGCTTGCTGCATATGTTTGGCTTCGAATGGAAACATGCGCATGTCATGGTCCCTGTGTCTACCCAGCCGGCCCCGCAAGGCTACTTGTGTTTTGTGTTCTCTCTCTCTCTCTCTCTCTCTCTCTCTCTCCTTCACTGCTCTGCCTGGGCGGAGCTCACTGCGGGCTCCCGCCCTTGGCCCACACACCTGTTCGCGATTAGTTGTCATTACCTGTCCACTACTTAAGGCCAGGACGCAGACCTTCTCATCTCTGGATGATTGTGCAAGACACGTTAGTGATCCTGTCAGCTCCCGTGAATCTATGCTTGTGTACAGGGAGTGCAGAATTATTAGGCAAATGAGTATTTTGTCCACATCATCCTCTTCATGCATGTTGTCTTACTCCAAGCTGTATAGGCTCGAAAGCCTACTACCAATTAAGCATATTAGGTGATGTGCATCTCTGTAATGAGAAGGGGTGTGGTCTAATGACATCAACACCCTATATCAGGTGTGCATAATTATTAGGCAACGTCCTTTCCTTTGGCAAAATGGGTCAAAAGAAGGACTTGACAGGCTCAGAAAAGTCAAAAATAGTGAGATATCTTGCAGAGGGATGCAGCAGTCTGAAAATTGCAAAGCTTCTGAAGCGTGATCATCGAACAATCAAGCGTTTCATTCAAAATAGTCAACAGGGTCGCAAGAAGCGTGTGGAAAAACCAAGGCGCAAAATAACTGCCGATGAACTGAGAAAAGTCAAGCGTGCAGCTGCCAAGATGCCACTTGCCACCAGTTTGGCCATATTTCAGAGCTGCAACATCACTGGAGTGCCCAAAAGCACAAGGTGTGCAATACTCAGCGACATGGCCAACAGATCAAAACACTGACAGAATCCATGGATGGCAGGCTTTTGAGTGTCCTTGCAAAGAAAGGTGGCTATATTGGTCGCTGATTTGTTTTTGTTTTGTTTTTGAATGTCAGAAATGTATATTTGTGAATGTGGAGATGTTATATTGGTTTCACTGGTAAAAATAAATAATTGAAATGGGTATATATTTGTTTTTTTGTTAAGTTGCCTAATAATTATGCACAGTAATAGTCACCTGCACACACAGATATCCCCCTAAAATAGCTAAAACTAAAAACTACTTCCAAAAACATTCAGCTTTGATATTAATGAGTTTTTTGGGTTCATTGAGAACATGGTTGTTGTTCAATAATAAAATTATTCCTCAAAATTACAACTTGCCTAATAATTCTGCACTCCCTGTATGAGCTGTGTAGGGATCACATCGTACATCACTGTGAGCAGAGGCTGTAGTGTCTCTTCAGCATGAGAGTATCAAACGTCATTATGCAGCTATCCACAGCAGTAACTTTCTACATGTTCCTGTAAATACTACTCCTGTGCCCTCTTTAGAGCACAGCAACCATGTAGGTTCCCACCCTTGGTGTTGCTTTGGATCCTCAGAATTGATGTGTTGGATGAAACCATCATATCATGACTCTTTCACTGCAATGGGAAACAAAAAAGGTTAAAGATCTCAATAGAAGACTCTTCCCATGAACATTCCCTACTGCCAATATCTGCTTTGGAAAAAACAGGAGAGACACTGTTTAATGTCACTTTTCAAAATAATTTCCAATTCTTGTTTTATAATATTTAACTTTCCAAATATCCATTTCCTACAATGCTCTTAAGGAAGTAACATGTTTATTTATAAAATAATAAGGAGATTAGGAAACCTATACCTCCAATACGACCTTGGCATCATTTCTTAGCATAACAAAGGCTTCTCATTTTATCAGTCCTGTAATTTGTTTTATCATTCCACTATGGATTCTAGTTTTCAGGCACATTTGCACAATTTGACACCAAATTGCATTTGTTCAAATACATATGACATCAGCACCAGTTTCCAGCTTACAAGATCAGATTGCATTTAACAGAATGCGCTGCAGTGGAGGGGAAAAATACAAACAAAAAAACAGACATGATGGACAGTGGCAGACCATGATGTCATGATTTGGCTGACTCCTACCCAGACAGAGACGAGAACATTACTGCAGATTTTACACAAAGTGTGAGACCAATAAGAACTGTATTTGAGGTCTTATAACACACTTTTGAAACAGTAAGCAATGAAACTATAGCTTTAAGCCCTCTACTGCATTACCCATCACCCAAGCTGTTATGCTGGACTGGAGTGTATGAACTGTGAAATATGAATGGCCACTGCTTTCCAAAACACCTGCTGGTCTAACCGTCTGTCTCAGCTACTCTACGCCTTCTTATAGGCCTCATTCACTGTTCATCTTCTGTTGTAGCCATCCTTTACTTAGCTCACAATTTGAAAATGCAGCATTTCAGAAGTTTCTAATTGGATTTCATTTATGTCAGAATTAACATAACATGTAGTATTAATTCCAGGATGTAACCATATCAATACCCAATTCTTTTTTTTTTTTTTTTTTTTTTTGCCGGTCCTGTTTGGTTCTTTAGCCATCAGAATTGTTGTCTGC